>NW_027205859.1:0-11642 GCF_024711535.1 Dipodomys merriami | reverse complement strand
TGTGGCAATTCTGCCTCAGCTTTGATCACTCTAGGCTGGGGTGTAGCCACTGGACCAACAGCCGAACCTGGGTTCCTGGGCCCCAAAGTCTGACAAGCAAATCAATAATTAATGCGACACAGAAAAAAAAAAAAAACTGGCAACTTGAAGATGGCTGCCGGTTTTACATTTGTTTGCTTGCAAGGTAGCCATCATGTCTGAATAACACTGCTGAAAAATGTTGGTAACCTGGCATTGCTGAAGGCTGGCGGGCTACCAAGGAAGCCATAGGCCAAAATGGCAACATAGGCCCTATGTTTGAAGCCCGGTCATGACCCCTTCCAAAGGTGGGAAATCCTAAGAATCTCCTTCCTATTCATAGGAATACCGATGGAAGATTATGAATGGCAAGGTTGAATAAGTTGTTTCTGAATACTACTATATAAATAGAGTGATTTTAGGAGGCAAATGGATTTTAATGAATATGTTTGACATATTCAAAGAATAGTATTAATTACATGGATGCAATAGTTTCGGAACTGTGGTTGATTTAATTAATAATTCATTAAGGATGAAAACAATAATATTAATTACATGGAGAGGCAATAGCCCTAGGGGTCTATAGCGGAGGTCTCTCATCCTGCTTTCTCAGGAAGCTGAGATCTGAGGACCTAGGTTCCAAACTATCCCATACACAAAAGGTCTCATGAGCCTATTATCTCCAATTCACCACTAAGAAACCTGAAGTGGAAGCTAGGTGCTTGTCACTCATGTCTGTCATCCAAGCTATTCAGGAGGATGAGATCTGAGGATCATGGTTAAAAGCCAGCATGAGCAGGAAAGTCCTTGAGACACTTAGCTCCAATGGACCACCAGAAAAGCTGAAGTGGCATTTGACTCAAGTGGTAGAGCACAAGACTTGAGCTGAAGAGCTCAAGGACAGCACCCAGACCCAGACATCATCTTCTACAACAATAAAAAAGACAGAAACAAACAAACAAACTTGAAGTAGAGGGCTGGGAATGTTAGAGTGCTTTGCAAATATGAAATGTGGGTTTGATTTCTCAGGACCACAACCATAAAAAAAAGGCCTGAAGTGGCTCTGTGGCTCAAGTAGGAGAGGACTATACTTAAAAAAGAGAAACTAGGTACAGTGCTCAGGTCTTGAGTTCAACCTCCAAGAATCGTGTATGTGCCTATGTGCCCTCTCCCACTTGTGCGCACACACACACACACACACTCACACATACACAGACAAGAAGTGATGCTGTTACACAAAATGGTAAAGCACCAGGCTTCTGCACTGAGCTCATGCTCAACACCCAGGCCCTGTGTTCAACCCCAAAACCTAGACACCCAGGGCCCAACTAGGAGAGGTCAAATGTTTCAAAACCTGATGAGGTTCACCAGCCCTAGATGACAGGAAGCTTTGTGATACCAGATATGTGCTTGGATTTCCAAAGCTTCCTGAAACCTAGGAGAGGAATCATAGGCCCATCATCATAGGCAATGAAACGTTTCATTAGGTTCAATGCCCTACTTGTCCTCCAGAAGGACTCTTGAATTATATTGAGCACTGTATCTGAACACTGGAATATAGTCTCACAAAACCAGGATAAGTGCACAGGACGTGGCCTGTCACAGAAGGTGGCACATATGAAGGCTTCCTGTCAAACCAGAGCACTGGGGAAATAGTTTAGGGTACAAAGAGACCTATTTCTCCTGAACTTCAGAGCCCACCCACACTCATCCTCACTATCTGACCCGGACGGTGTTGTTTGCTACACAGTTGTACAGGACTGAGGCCTTTTGTCTGCCTGTCCAGACAATGAGAGACACTTCTTCCTGCAGGCCTGGGATGCAGAGAAACCCTCAGGTTACACTGGGAACAGTGAGGGGAGCCCCGGAACATGCACTATCAGGAAAACAGTCTCTGTTGTGAAATCATTTTATTGAATATACATTACCTAGTTTGGTGCCATTCATCATAGCTACTCTGGAGTTTTACCTATAGGAATACATCCATACATACCCAAAGACATGGAAGTACAGGCTCTTTTTGAGGGGGCAGGTCTTGTGGTGGAACTATGAGCCTAGAACTTGTCCCTGAGCTCATTTTGCTCAAGGGTAATGCATTACTCTTGAGTCACATCCCCACTTCTGGGTTTTTCTGTGATCTCTTAGAAATAAGTGTCATGGACTTTCTTAATCTGGCTGGAATCAAATTCAGATTCTCTACATCTCACCCTCTGAGGAGCTGGGATTACAGTGAGAAGCCACTGGCACCTTCTTTCTTTTCTTCTTCATTTTTAATCTGGACAATCTGACTTCTTAGCAGGGCCATTCCAATGGTTTGAATTTATAAATTAACTACCCAATGTTCTTTAGAACTCCTTTACCTGAGAAAGATTTTCTCTCCTCATCTTCTCCTCTGGGTCACATGTTTGAAGCCAAAAGTGACAAATGAGTGTCACAGGATTTGGGAGCAAATGTCCACAGGACATGTCAATTCTGTCACTTAGCATTGAGCTGCAGTGAATTTGCTGTCTCAAGATGAGAATACAAAAAGCTGGAGCGATCCTCATACTGTCTGCATTACTCCTTTTGTCTATAAAATATCTAGTAATTATGAGTGTTGTGTATCTACAACCTTAAGTATCTAGAACCCACTAGAAGCATCTTCATGTATCTCTTTTTCTCTAGTGCCTCTTGAGATTTAGACTAAGGGTTTGTGTGGACGGACTCCTTGGTGTATCCCTGAGGAAAGCTGCTTGAATCCTGTTTGGGAGATCACCGTTCAAATTCAGCCTGAGCAAGAATTATGTGAAACTCTTATCTCCAAGAAACAACCAGAAAACCAGAAGTGGAACAGTGGTCCAGAGGCCAGAGTTCCAGCTTTGAGAGAGAAAGCCGAGAAGGAGACACAGGTCAAACCAGGCAGGAAAGCCTGGGAGGCGATTATGTCCAATTAATGACCAGATGGCTGAAAGTGGAGCTGTGGCAGTGATAAAGCCTCAGCTTTGGAAAAAACAGCTGAGGAATGCATTGGGCCCTGAGGTTAAGCCCTGGGATGTCCACAAAAAATTTTCAAAAAGAGAAGGCCAATTTTATGTATCAGTGCCCTACCTACTTATGTCTGTATATTACCTCCCTGAATGCAAACAGACCTTATGCAGTGCTTCTCCATTTATTTACTGATTTATATTTCAGATATGCTCCTTTCATATACTGCATCATTCTCTTCATTTCAGGCACATGGTTTTTCTCTTCCAGGGTTCCAGGCCTGTGACGCTCTCAGGAGCCTTTATTTACATTTTGTTATGAGGCCAATGCAGGAACCATAACAAACTTGGCAGGGGAAAAGAAGACCAGGTTTCATAGAAGTATCCAGTATTCAGAAAATTAAACTTGGGGAGGTAAAATGGCAACATACTTTCCTAAAAAACTACCATTAAGGAAAAGATGAGGGAGCTGGGAATGTGGATTACTGAAAGAGTGCTTGCCTAGCATGCAAGAAGCCCTGGGTATGATTCCTCGGTAGAACTTACACAGAACAAGCCTCAATTGGGGCTGTGACTCAAGTAGTAGAGTGCTACAGACTGTGCCCAGGCCTTGAGTTCAACCCAAGAACTGGCAAAGAGATACCTAGGTAGAATGGTAGGTAGGTAGATAGATAGACAGACATAGAGATAGATAGATAGAAGATAGATAGATAGATAGATAGATAGATAGATAGATAGATAGATAGATAGATAGATAGATAGATAGATAGATAGATAGATAGGAAGATGATAGATGAATCTAGTCTTGGATTTCAGAAGGAAAGAAGGGAACAATTCCCAGTCATTAGGCCTTCTGCAGTGTGACGGACACCAGCATTGCCTTCACACAACCAGAGAGCAAGAAGTCTCTCTCTTTCCCACTTCTCAGGCGGCCAAGGGAACTAGAGCCAATTGGGCAGAGCCAGGTTCTAACTCAGATGCTTGGAGAAAGAAGAGAAACCACACTTACTCTAGTTTGTCTGGGGATTTGAAGTAATTATGTGGAGAATGAAGGAAGGAGAAAGGACTGGCAGAGGTAGAAGAAGGGCCTTCAAATCTGACAGATGGATAGTCAAAAACCCACTCCCTAAGACCAGAGAGCAGGGTTTTTCTACTCTGTTCCTCCCCTCTCCCAGACTAAACTGGCTCTATTGGTAACCTAAGATAGCCTGATTCTCCCTTCACTTGTGGGAAGAATGTTAATTAGTCATTGTTTGAAGAGGCTGAGAAAAGCCTGACCCTGGTGTAACTCTAACAAGTGTTTTAGGTTTCCTCCCATTGCTGGCATTTCCTGGAATATATGAAGTGGTTTTACTGCTCACTTATCTGTTGAATGTGTACATTCTGCCTCCTAATACTGTAGGCCTGGTCTCTGCACCTAGCCTGGTTTTGAAACTGTTTTCTGTCCTTCAATTACAGTGTTACACTGGAGTTCTTTCTGCTAAGGGGCTAGGGTTTGGAGCCTGAGAACTTCATGTGAACCCAAGGTGGGTCAATGTTTCTTTCCTGCTTCTATAGCTCAAGAATTCTAAGAACATTTAGAGTGCAAGTACTTCTCATCACCAAGGGAAACAAAGGAAGCTCTTGAACATCTGACCTTTCAGAAGTGGAAGTCAGAGTCTCATAGAGTTTCCTGCCCTGGCTGGCTTCACCTTGTGATCCTCAAACCTCAGTCTCCTGAGCTAGGGTGACAGGCCTGAACTACTGGTGCTCTGCCTGACTCAGAGCTGTAATGACCTTGACAGTACAAGTCATCTGCTATCACAATGGGCTTGGGGAGCATATTAAGCCTTTCAACATTGGACCTTTCAGAACCCTGTTGGACACAAGATTGCAATGCTAGAGTCTGAGAGGCTGGACATATGGATGTGTTACACTTGAACCTTAAGCTCTGACTCCAATTCTGGTATACATCAGTGTTCATTTTCCAAAGAATGATCTCATAATTAGCAAATAGGAAAAGTACCTGGATTAACCCTCACTTTTTTCCCAATAGTGTGTCTTGAACTCAAGCCTGGGCACTGTGCCTTAGCCCCTCAGGTCAAGCCGAACCCTCTACCACTTGAGTAGTAGCACCACATGGGATCTTTGGGTGGTTCACTGGAGATAGGAGTCTAACAGGCTTTCCTTGGCTAAGCTGTCTTTGAACTGTGATCTTCACCTCTCAGCCTCCTGAGAAGCTAGAGTTCCATGTGTAAGACACTGGCATCTGGTCTATTGTTTTTGACAGTCCTGGGGCTTGGTCTTAGGGCCTAGGTACTGTCTCTGAGTTCCTTTATCTCAAGGCTAGCCACTTGAGCCACTCCACAGTTTCTACCTTTTTCTGAGTATGTGGCACTGAGGATTCAAACCCTGGCATACATGCATGCTAAGCGAGCTAATTACCACTAAGCCACATTTCTAGCTCCATCCTTTCAGTTTTACCCCTCACTTGCCTATCCTCAGGAAAAGGTTTCTAACTATAAATCATCTAAAGAAATCCCAATAGGAAGAAGTGCAAAGATTGGACAAAGCTCATACTTGGTAGAGACTCTAAACATGTGAAAACTGTGACCAATGCATCCATTTAATTATGTATTATGTTTCAACACTTAATAAAGTATTAATGAAAAATGAGTCAATGTCCTAAATTGTTGTATAGAATTTTATTATAGCTGTGGTTGAAGAGGCTGTGTTTCTTCCATTGTATTTCTTTGGTTCCTTTGCCAAATGTCAGGTGACTGTAGGCCTGTGGATTTATTTCTGGATCTTCTATTCTATTCTGTTGGTCTTTGGGTCTGTTTTGGTGCCAGTACCATGCTGTCTTTGTTATTATGGCTCTATAGTAGAGTTTGAATTGCGGCATAAACATCCCTCCCATGTTGTCTTTATTCCCTAGAATTGTTTTGGCTATTCTAGGTATTTTGTGGTTCCCTATGAATTTTTGTACTGTTTTTTGTATTTCAGAGATGTACATCATTGGGACTTTAATAGGAATTGCATTGAATTTGTATATTAATTTGGGCAGTATTGCCATTTTCACTATATTGTCTGCCTATCCAAGAGCATGGGAGGTCTTTACATTTCCTAATGTATTCTGCAATTTTTTTTCTTTAACTTTTTATAGTTTTCATTAAATAGTTCTTTTACATCTTTGGTTAGGTTAATTCCTAAATATTTTATTTTGGGGGAGGTTATTGTTAATGGGATTGCTCCCTTTATTTCCGTCTCTTCTTGTACATTGTCAGTGTACAGGAAGGCAACTGATTTTTGTGGGTTTATTTTTTATCCTGCTACTTTGCTGAAGTGATTTATGATTTCTAAGAGTTTGGGGATGGAGTTTTTGGGATCCTGAAGGTATAATATCATGTCGTCTGCAAAAAGGGATAGTTTAACTTCTTCTTTCCCTATGCGGATCCTTTTAAGGTCTTCTTCTTGCCTTATAGCCCTGGCTGAGGGTTCCAGGACTATATTGAAGAGGAGTGGAGACAGTGGGCATCCTTGCCTTCTTCCTGATTTCAGGAGAATTGGTTGTAGCTTTTCCCCATTAAGTATAATATTGGTTATTGTTCTGTCATGAATGGCTTTTATTGTTTTAAGAAATGTTTCTTCTATTCCTATTTTCTCCAAAGCTTTTAGCATGAATGAATGTGGAATTTTATCAAAGGCCTTTTCTGCATCTGTGGCGATAATCATGTGATTCTTGACCTTAGCTCTGTTGATGTGTTGGATTACATTTATTGACTTGAAATACGTATGTTAAACCATCCATGCAACTCTGGGATGAAGCCTACCTGGTCATAATGTATGATGTTTCTATGTGTTTCTGGATTCTGTTAGCTAGAATCTTGTTAAGGATCTTTGCATCTGTGTTCATCAAGGAAATTGGCCTGTAATTCTCCTTTGGTTGGGTCTTTGCCTTGTTTGGGGATGAGTTTGGGCCAGCTCCCTCCTTCTCTGTTTCTCTGAAGAGCTTGAGGAATATGGGTATTAGTTCTTCTTTAAAGGACTTATAGAATTCTGCTTTGAATCCATCTGGTCCTGGGTTTTTTTGTTGGAAGATTTTGATAGCTTCCTGTATCTTGTTGTAGGATATTTGCTTATTTATTCTTTGCTCAGTTTGGGCAACTTGTATTTCTCTAAAAATGCATCCATTTCTGCCAGGTTTTCTTCCTTTAGAGATTATAACTTTTGAAAGTAGTCCGTTAGGATTGTTTGGATGTCTTGGTTACGTATTGTGATTTTTTCCCGTGGCATCCCTAATCCTGTTAATATGGGTTTCCTCTCTTCTTTTTTTAATTAATCTTGCCAATGGGCCATCAATTTTGTTTATTTTTTCAAAGAACAACCTTTTTGTTTGGTTAATTTTGGTTATCATTTTCTGATATTCTAATTGGTTAATCTCTGCTCTTAATTTGGTTATCTGGCTCCATATATTAAATTTAGGTTCCATTTTTTCTTGTTTTTCTAGCTGTTTTAATTGTAACATGAGATTATTTACTTGCTCTGTCTCCATTCTCTTGATGTGGGCACTGAGGGCAATAAATTTGTCCCTCAGGACTGCTTTTGCTGTGTACCATAAGTTTCTTTGTGAAGTGTTTTCGTTTTCATTGAGTTGTAGGATATGTTTTATTTCTTCTCTGATCTCTTCTGTTACCCAGGCATTGCTAAGGAGTGTGCTGTTCAATTTCCATGAACTAGAGAAATTTCTGCAGTTTGCTTTGTTATTGAGAACTAGCTTGATTCCACTGTGGTCAGATAGGATACAGGGGATTATGTAGATCCCTTTGTATTTGCTTAAGTTCCTTGCATGAACAATGATATGGTCTACTTTGGAGAAAGTTCCATGAGCTGCTGAGAAGAATGTGTACTGTGTTGTTTTAGGGCGAAATACTCAGTAGATGTCAGTTAATTCCACTTGAAATATGGCCACACTTAATTCAGTAGCTTCTTTGCCAATCCTCTGGTTGGTAGACCTGTCCTTTGGTGAGAGTGTTGTGTTAAAGTCTCCTAGTATTATCGTATTGGGATCTATTTTATTCTGTAAGTTTGAGAGCGTTTGTTTAACATATCTGGGTGCATCAATATTTGGGGCATATAAGTTGATGATGGTAATACTTACTCTTGGATTGTTCCCTGTATTAATATGTAGTGTCCGTCCTTGTCTTTCTGTACTGATTTTAATGAAAAGTTTATTTTGTCATATATCAGGATAGCTACACCTGCTTTCTTACTGGGGGCATTTGATTGGTAGATCCTTTTCCAACCCTTTACTTTGAATATGTTTGTATGTTTGGCTGAGAGTTGGGTCTCCTGAAGACAAAAGATGGATGGGTCATGTTTTCTGATCCAGTCTGCAGTTCTTTTTCTTTTGATTGGCGAATTAGGCCCATTAATATTAACAGAAAGTGTAAAGAGATGCATTGTTGTCCCTGTCATTCCCTGTTTTCCTGAGTTTTTCTTCTTTCCCTTCTGCCTGTGCTTGCTCAGTTAGACTTTGATTAATGCCTGTCTGGGTGCAGGTCCCAGTTCCTGGTTGCTTTCTTCAGGTTGTGTCCCCTCTCTTAGTATTCTTTGTAATGCTGGCTTAATGTTTATGTATTCATTTAGTTTTTCTTTGCTATTAAAAATTTTCCGTTCTCCATCGATTTTGAATGCTAGCTTTGCTGGGTATATCAGTATGGGTTGGCAGTTATTGGCTCTCAGGGCTCGTATGGTACTTTCCCAGGCCTATCTTGCATTCAGTGTTTGTGTGGAGAGATCTGCAGTGATTCTAATTTTTTCCCATTGTTGTATAGCTCCTTCTTCATTTTTGCTGCATGCAAGATTGTTTCCTTATTATTCAGATCTATCATTTTTACTATAATGTGTCTAGAAATTTTTCTCCTGGGATCTTGCTTGTTGGGTGTTCTATATGCTTCTGTTATGTGGGTAAGATGTTCTTTTTTTAGTTGGGGGAATTTTTCACCGATTATCTTGTTGAATAGGTGTTGCATTCCCTTGCTCTGAAATTCCTCACCTTCGTCCACTCCAATTATATGAAGGTTAAATTTCTTGGTATTATCTTCTTTCTCTTGAATTTCCCTTTGGCTTAATTTGAGTGATTTTTACATATCTGTCACTTTTTGGTCCAGTTGGTGTATTCTGTCTTCTGTATCTGATACTCTATATTCCATTTCGTTCACTCTGTTGACCGTGGCTTCTATTGTACATGGAGGAAATGGATTCCTTTATGGATTCGATGTTGGTTCTCAAACTATTGATCTCACTTCTTAATGAGGTATGTACTACCTCTAATTTGGCATTTATCTCACTTCTTACTGAGGTTTGTGCAGCCTCTATTTTTGCATGTATCTCCTGTTTGATATCTTGTATCTCTTTTGATAGCTCATCCTTGTGTTCTTTCAACTTCTGATCTATTTCTCGCTTTATTTCTTGAGTTATTGCCTCCAGCAACCCTTGGATGTAGTTTTTGTCTTCCATTCCTGTTTTACTCCCACTGGTGCTCTCCCCTGCATGGCTGCTGGCTATTGAGGATAGCTTGTTATCCTGGGTAGTGATAAACCTTGTAATTTTTCTATGTGATTTTCTCATGGGGGTTCAGGGATTATTGGAGACTAATCTGCAATTTTGTTTTGGTGTGTCTGTCTTTGCTTGGTTGCTGATTCTGTATTGGTAGAGAGAGTCTGTGCCTGATCTGGGTTCTGTTGGGGGCCTACCTCCAGCTGCTGGTCTGTCCTACATAGGATTCTCGGCTCTCTGCTGTAGATCCCTGGCAATTCCCATATTTTGAAGGGTTGAGCACCCTAGACTGCTCGTGTTTGCTCCTACGGGTGCTCTTGGCAAGATCGGATGCTCTGGATGCACTCTCCCAGATGCTGGAGTCGGCTATGGGCTCCTGATGTTTTTGTTTGTTTGGTTGGTTGGTTTTTTGGGGGGCTGGTTGTGGGCTTGAACTCTAGGTTTGGGTGCTGTCCTTTAGCTCTTCAACTCTTCAGCTCAAGGCTGGCACCCTACCATTTGAGCCACAGCAACACTTCTGACCCTTTCTGCTCATGTGATGCTGAGGAATCAGATCCAGGGCCTCATGCACCCAAGACTATCACTCTACTGCTGAGCCACCTTACGAGCCTGAGCTCCTGCCTACTATCAGGTGCTGGTGGCCTGTGTTGCCCAATCCCAGCCTAGAGTATATGGGTTGGGTTTTGGTGGAGTTTGGGCTTCTCTTGTCCTGAGCCTCCAGGTCTTTTGTTGTCACAGGTTTGCTTCCCAAGGGGTGCAGTTCCCTGTTTTTCATCCCTCTGCTGAGGCATATGCTCAGTTGGGAGGAATTGGTTATGTTGTTCAGGCACTGGATTGCCAGGCCTGGTAGTGGCCCCCTGCCTGGGGCACGCCAGTTAGGCCTGTGCTGCTGTGTATACCATGTAGATTATGCAGTCTGGGGTACACAGTTTAAATTTCTTCTACTGTTGGATGTCTTGACCCAGGGTCGCTGTTCCTGGCTTGGGTGTTTAAGCTCCCTTCCTGGGGTGCTTTGCTCTAGCCTGGCCAGCAGAGTGTGCTCCAAGAGCCGGTGGAGCTCTTGAACTTTTCCTAGTTTTAGTGGGTCCTGTGGTCCGGGTGTTGGGGTAGGGAGTCTGGGTCAGGGTCTGGGATTCCCTCCAGCTCTGGTCTCCCTTGAGGGATACACTGTCCCCTGTGGGGTATTCACCCTGGAGCTAGTTGTTTCTGTGTGGTGTAGGTTGTCAGTTGCAGTTGCAAGGCGAGTTCAGTGGGGATGGTTGCGAGCTTGGCTGGGCAGTGGTGGCTCTGTGGGATTTTCTTCTGTCTCTGCCTCTGTCGAAGCTGTGGGGTCCATAGTGCCCACAGTCAGGCAGCTTCTGCGTGAGTTATCTGCATGCAGCTCCCTGTGTCTCTGAGACCCTGGCAGTCCTTGCCAGGTTGTCCCAATTGGCGTGTCTGACACCAGTACCTCAGGCAGCTTCTGCATGAGTGATCTGCAGGCAGCCCTCTGTGTCTCTGGGACCCGGGCGGCCCTAACCAGGTCGTCGCAATTGGCAGGTCTGACACTGGTACCTCAGGTGGCTTCTGTGCTATCTGCAGACACCTTCCTTTGTTGCACTGCCGGTGCCGGGTGGCTATGGAGGGATGGAGCCTCTCTGCTTGGATGGAGAGTGAGGGGTGGGGGTGGGATCATGGAGACTCCCGGCTGGTAGGTTTCTCTATTTGTGGTGATCAGCAGGTCTGTAAACTGGTACCTCAGGTGGCTTCTGCGGGGGTGATCTGTAGCCAGCCCCCTGTGTCTCTGGGACTCGGCAGTCCACACCCCGCCTGCTGACCACGGCTTGGCACGCTGCCATGTGGCCAGTGAATGGTGGAGGAGGGGTCTTTGCTCTTCTCTGTTCTGAAATTCTTCTTTTCCTCTCTTTCTTTTTTGTTATTTTCCATCTCCTGTTTGTCTCTGAGTGTTCGCCTTTTGTTGTTGTCGGTCTCTTGGGGAGATTAAGCATTGGAACTGGAACTCTCTTTTTGGTTGGGGAGAGCTTTGGTGTTTCCCTACTGCCTTGTCGCCATCTTTGTCCTTTTCTTATACAGTAAAAAGGAAAACATAAATTAACTTGAACTTTGTCAATCCTCTGTGTT
>NW_027205858.1:0-11684 GCF_024711535.1 Dipodomys merriami | reverse complement strand
CTCCCATCTATAATCCTTGCTACTCAGGAGACTGAGATCTGAGGATCACAGTTCAAAGCCAGCCAAGGAACAAAAGTCTGTGACACTCATTTCCAATTAACCAAAAAGCCAAAATGGAGCTCAAGTTGTAAAGTAACAGCCTTGAGTGAAAAAACTCAGGGACAGCACCCACTCTCTGTTCAAGCCCCAGGACTGGCATGAGTGTGCGCATGCATGCACACATGCATGCATACACACACACACACCACCACCACCACCACCATGACTACTACCATCCAAGCTCCTCGCCAGGCAGACAATTCAGACAGCAAAATGAAGCGGCCATCACTATTGCTTTCTCTGAAATCCACATTGCTAAGTGGCTGGCTGTATTTTCCAAAGATGGCTAAAAGAATAGTTTCACCTATATACTTTTCCTTAGTTTGTTTTGATTTTGAAACAGTGTCTCACTATATAGCCCAGACTGGCCTGGAACTTCTGTTTCTCCTGATTGCCAGCACATACCACCATACTTGGCTTTGAATATTTTTTAACCAAGACCCATATTAAGAAATGGTTAGGCCAGGCACACACCTGTAATCTTAGCTACTCAAGAGGGTGAGATCTGAGGATCATGATTCAAAACCACCCCAGGCAAGGAAAGTCCAAGAGACTCTTATCTCCAATTAATCAGCAAAAAGCCAGAAGTGGCACTGTGGCCCAAATGGTAGAGAATTTGCCTTGAGCTGAAGAGCTCAGGGACAGAGTCCAGGCCCAGAGTTCAAGCCCCATGACCACCACCAACAAAAACACATTTAAGCTAGGCAATGGTGGCTCCCACCACCTATAATCCTAGTTACTCAGAAAACTAAGGATCTGAGGATTGGGGTTGGAAACCAGCCCAGGCATGAAAATCTATGAGACTCTTATCTCCAATTAACCACTAGAAAACTGGAAGTGGAGCTGTGGCTGACAAAAAAGAAAGAAAAAGAAAGATGGATGTTTAGGCCAGGTGCTGCTGGCTCACACCTGTAAATCCTAGCTACTTAGGAAGCTGAGGTCTGAGGATCATGGTTCAAAACCAGCCCTGGCAGACAAATCTGAGATTCTTTCTTTCTTTCTTTCTTTCTTTCTTTCTTTCTTTCTTTCTTTCTTTCTTTCTTTCTTTCTTTCTTTCTTTCTTTCTTTCTTTCTTTCTTTTGCTGGTCAGGGGTCTTTCTTTCGTGTATGTGTGTGCATGTGTGTGTGTGCTGGTAATAGGACTTGAACTCAGAGAATGAGCTTTTGCTTGAATTTTCTGCTCAAGGCTGGTATAGCACAACTCAAGCCAGAGCTGTACTTCTGGCTTTTTGGTGATTAATTGGAGATAAATGTCTCAAGGCCTTTTCTTCCCTGGCTAGCTTGGAACTACGAGTCTTACTTCTTACCCTCCTGAGTAGCTCAGAAAACAGGCATGAGCCACAGGCACCCAACTAGCTCCATGATATATTTATCTATTTGGACAGTTTATGATGTTTCCAGGTTGGTTTTTGTTATTTTATTTTTTTGCCTTTTAAAAGAATCTGAAAGAGCACAGTTGTAGCTCAGTAATGAAAGCACATGTGATTCTTTCTACAGGGTGATTTCTTAGTGGTAGAATTTCTAGGCTAAAGGAGCAAATGCTTTTCTTTTTTTTTTGGGGGGGGGGCGTCCAGTCGTGGGCCTGAACTCTGGGCCTGGGCGCTGTCCCTCAGCTCTTCAGCTCAAGGCTAGCACTCTACCATTTGAGCCACAGTGCCACTTCCGGCTTTTTTCTTTTTGCTTATGTGGTGCTGAGGAATCGAAACGAGGGCCTCATGCATGCAAGGCAAGCGCTCTACCACTGAGCCACCTTCCCAGCCCCAGCAAATGCTTTTCTTAAACAAACAAACAAACTTATTTTCTGCCAGGCACCACTATAATCCTAGCTACTCAGGAGGCTGAGATCTGAGGATCACAGTTTGAAGCCAGCCAAAGCAAAAATGTCCGTGACTCTTGTCTCCAATTAACCACCAGAAAACCCGGAGTGGTGCTGTGGCTCAAGTGGTAGAGTGCTAGCCTTGAACTGAAGAGCTGAGGGACAGCACCCAGGCCCAGAGTTCAAGCCCCATGTCTGACAAAAAAATTAATAATTCTATACTCTTCAGAAACACACACATATACATATAACCTTACAATTTCAAAAGGGTGTTCTCATACTGTCAGTCACTAGTTCGTTCAATGCTCATGACTCCTCCAGAGGGAGGAGACCATTATGAATTGCAACTTTTCAGAGAAAGCAAAGAGGTTTCATTAAGTGAAGCCATTCGCTTAGTGTGACACACACAACCAGCCAGTGGCTGAACCTGCCTGCCCTTCATGTCACCTGTTCCACACCCCTCCATTCCACCACCTCATGTCCACTCCTCACTTCATAACATTCCTGTGATAGAGACCTTCTAGACCCTTCTAGATCCACAATGGATGGCTGACCTTGCCACCACCATGAATGAAGCAAGAACGGTTTCTGTAAGAGCAAGTGGATCTTGGCCAATTTAGTTTTGTAGGATGATGTTCAGGGGCTCCATTCAGCAAGAAGTAGATAATTTCTGGGGCACAGATGGTTCTAGCACTGCTTTCAAGGAGCCCAGAGAGATCCCTTTGGGCAATAGATACTTGTCAGTTCACTAGTATAAATTAAAAATTCCACCATAAGATTTATTTACTTATTTATTTATTTTTCCCCAAAGACAATCATTGTGATTCTGGTTAAAATGCAAACCTGCAAAAAAAGTCAGAGTCTGAACACTTGCTTACATGCCTCGATCTCCTAGCTGTCTTGGTTTCCTGACTGTCAATGCTACAGCATTGCAGTGCAGGTGTAGCCCTCAGCAAGGTGCTCACGACAGTCCCTAAGTGCTAAGTAAAACCAGGTCTTCTGGGTGCTGCTTGGTTTTGGTAGCTGCTGGGGAAAGGAGCTGCAGAGGGTCAGGACCGAAGAAATAGCAGTGCACCTGGGAGGAGCAGCTCATGGGCAGAGGAGGCCCTGGCCATGTGAGAAGGGATGTGGCCCTGGTGGGAGGTGGGGGCTGGTAGAGAGGATAGATGGATGGTTGAGAATTCCAAGTACTCTTGTCCTGTTGTCTGGGAAACCCATAAAGGTGACAGACCAAGGCTGCTTTCCTCTTTCCTTCCCATCTCAGCAGGTGGGGCCCACCCTGGGTGGCTGGGGAAGAGGGGGAGGAGGAGGAGGAGAAAGGCAATCAGGTTCTGGCTAAGGGTGGGTTCACACTCTCCAGGGAACTATAACATTGGCTCTAGAACAGTCTGGTTCAGAATTTGGAGCAATGTGGCCAGACGGGGCGCATGGCTGTGTATGATGGCAGGCGTGGGTGTTTTATGGCTGTGGTGATGCAGGTTTGCCGGTTTATATGACTTGCCTTTTAATGTTCTGCATCTCAGGCATTGTTTTTGCAGTGCTCTCTCTCTCTCTCTCTCTCTCTCTCTCTCTCTCTCTCTCTCTCTCTCTCTCTCTCTCTCTCTCTCTCTCTCTGCTCCTGTCATCTTTCCTTTGTTTCTGATCTTTTGCAGAGACATCACATAGAAGGGCAGAAGCAATGCAGTTCCTATGGCGTGCACCACACGTCTGTACACACAGGTGACCATTGTGGCCCACTTCATCCTGCAGCTCAAGGATATCCACACACATAGGACCAAGGATCAGGCTTTGTTAAAGCAGGAAGCAGGCAACTTGCAACTCAGACTTTGCCCTTCACCCTTCTCTCCACCAAAGATCTATTAAATGTGCAGACACAGAAATATGCTTATGCTGGCAATGAGGCTTGAACTCTGGACCTCATGCTCTTGCTTAGCATGTTTTGCTCCAGACTAGTGCTTTACACACCATTCGACTGACCTCTCCAATTTTGACCTTTTTCTGGTTAATTGGAGAGAAATTTTCCATGGATTTGTCTGCCCTGGCTGGTTTTCAACCTTGATCCTCAGATCTCAGCCTCTTGAGTGGCTAGGATTAGAGACATGAGCTATTAGCACTAATGTGAGAAAAAGTCTTTTCTATCAAAGGAGTTTTCTTCATTTTTGTTAATATTGAGAGATTTTCTTTTCTTTTTCCATTTTGTCCACTATGGGTCTTTAACTCTGAGCCTGGGAACTGTCTCTGAGCTCTTCAGCTCAAGGTGAGAGCTCTACCAATTGGGCCACAGTGCTTCTGGTTTTCTAGTGGTTTATTGGAGATAAAGAGTCTCATGGACTTTACTGCCCAGGCTGGCTTTGAACTGTGATCCTCAGATCTCAGCCTCCTGAGTAGCTAGGATTACAGGTGTGAGCCACCGGTGCCTGGTGAGAATTGTTTTTCTGAAGGGTTCCTGCTTTGGCCAGGTGGCTTGGCCCTCGTTAAGTACACTTTACTTACAAACTTCCTTTTCCTGAGCACCTGAGAAGCTCTTTGAATATTAATTACATCTACATCCCTTTCCACATTGTGAGCCTGAGCTCAGCCAATGGGAGCAGAGGGGTGGTGCCTGCTGGATCATGGATAGAAAGGGAACAGCCAGCCTGCCTGCTCTGTGTAGTTGCTTGCCAGCTTTTTGACTGATGGTGCATTCTTCTGTAGAAATAAACTTAGTCTTGATGAGTTCCGTTTGAGATACCCAGGAACTGAAAATCCACTTTACTGTACAAGTCCTTAACCTACACAACCTGGAAGTCTGCATGCATACAGAAGAGGTAGGGCTTGCTGCCTGTCCTGAGCACACCAAGGTTGCTCTATAATTGACCATAATGCACTTGTACTGAGACAGGAGACAGCATGGGCTAGACTAGAATCTCCATCAGCTCTGTGACCTTGTCTCTATCTCCTGGCTGTTCATTTGCCCATTCAAACAATGGAGTTCCTGCTTAGCAATCTCTATGTTCTTCTCCAGTCCCGTTGGCCTTGTCCTCTTGCTTTTCCCAGGCTCCTTCTTCTCTACTATATATTTAAGACATTTTTTTTTAAATTGTATTTTATTTTATTTGAGAACATACTGTACAGAGGGGTTACAATTACATGGGCAGGATAATGCATACATTTCTTACCAAGCATTGCAGCCTCCTCCTTTGTTTACCCTTCACTTCCCTTCCCCGCCTCCCCCCTCCCCCCACCCAATTTTACCCCCCTCCCCCCACCCAATCATACCCCCCTCCCCCCCCACACCGAAATTGTAAAGCTGGTTTTGACATGACATTTTGTACTTCTCATTGTTGCAACAGGTCCCCCTGAATCCTTAAACGACTTGTTTGTCCCCATCTCCTCCACATGTTATACTGACCTCAAATATAGTGAAAGCGGGGGTTACACTGTGGGGGAGGGACATACAAAGCAACAAAGAAATAATCTTATAAATGCATTAGAAACACATGCATGAAAGAAACAAAAACATTAAAATACATATTTAAGGGTTCATTTTCCTAACATCACAATATCTGGCCTTTTCCGCTTGACTCATACCTATACTAGATATTGCAAATAAGGGAAACCATGGGACCTATGCTTCTTTGGGCCTGGCTTACTTCACTTAATATAGTTTTTTCCAAACCTTTCCATTTCCTAACAAATTATTTAAGACATTTTTAAAATTTGTTTATTCCTGGTGCCAGTTATGGGACTTGAACTCAGGACCTGGGCACTGTCGTTTATCTTTTACTCACAAGGCTGGTGCTCTACCACTTGAGCCACAGCCTCACTTTTGGCCTTTTGTTACTCATTAATTGGAGATAAGAATTGCACAATCTTTTCTGTCCAGACTGGCTTTGGATAGCAAGCCTCAGGTCTCAGCCTCTTGAGTAGCTAGGATTACAGATATGAGGTATTAGTGCCCAACAACCAATTATATCTCTAAATGAAGTGAAACATACATAAAATATTAATTTCAATGTTGGACAATAAAGTGCTATAATGAATCCTCCATCTTAGACTGTCTCTTTGTCAATCATATAACTTTCTACTCTGTCAAGTCCCTTAATAATGGCAGCCCTTATGGCCAAATGGTTCCTAACAGGTGACAGCCCCCTCCCCACACACCAGGGAGGGACTCGAGGGAGACACATATTTTGTAAGACAGACATTCAGACAATGGCACTCAATCATCCCCCTAAATTCATGTCTTTTCTACTTTCAAAACACATTAACTCACCTGGCACCAGTGGCTCACACTTGTAATCTTAGCTGTTCAGAATGAGATCTGAGGTTCGTGGTTCAAAGCCAGCCCAGACAGGACAGTCCATGAGACTCTTATCTCCAATTAACCACCAGAAAACCAAAAGTGGTGCTGTGGCTCAAGTGATAAAGTGCTTGCCTTGAGCTGAAGAGCTGAGGGACAGTGCCTGGACCTAGAGTTCATGTGCCATGACCACCAAAAACCCCCAAGAAAACAAAATAGACACATTAACTTCATCGTAGTATTCCCCATCCCTCCATCCACAAAAAAGTAAACTTTGTCATTTATTCCAGCATCAACTTTAAAGTCTAAAATCCCCAGTATGACCAAAGTCACATACAGACAGCTTTAAATAATGCTTCCTTCTGAGTTTGTACACCAGTGGAATCCAATGTATAGTTCTAAAACACAATGGCGAATTGGCATAGAATGGACATCCCCATTTCTAGAGGGCTACATAGAACAGAAGAAAGGAATAGCCATTAAGTCTCCCAAATCCAACAGAGTAAGCAACATTAAATCTCAAGGATGGAGATGTGTCATCTTAATGAAATTCCATTTCATGGACACTTAAGGCCTCAGGAAGACTTTCCTAGGTGATGCTCAAGTTTCTGCTCATGCTGAAATTTCATGCCTATGACTTCTTTAGGTTGAGGCTGTACATTGTGGCTTTGTGCTTGTGTGTGTGTGTGTGTGTGTGTGTGTGTGTGTGTGTGTGTGTGTGTGTGTGTGTGTGTGTGTGTGTATAGCCTGGTCTTCCATCAGTCCTCTCAATATTGTCGTAGCAGAGATCTTGATAAGACTCCAGTGTCACAGCCTGCTCTCTATAGCAGTTCTATGATAAAGTGCTTGCCTTCAGCTGAAGAGCTAAGGGACAGTGTCTGGACCTAGAGTTCAAGCCCCATGACCACAAAAAACCCCCAAGAAAACAAAATAGACACATTAACTTCATCCTAGTATTCCCCATCCCTGCACCCACAAAAAAGTCAACTTTGCCACTTATTCCAGCATCAACTTTGTCTAAAATCCCCATTGTGACCTAAGTCACATACAGACCAGTTTTAAATCATGCTTCCTTTTGAGGCTGTATGCCAGCAGAACCCAATGTATAGTTATAAAATACAATGGCAGACTGGCATAGAATGCACATCCTCAGGCTGGGAAGGTGGTTCAGTGGTAGAGAGCTTGCCTTGCATGCCTGAGGCCCTGGGTTTGATTCCTTAGGACTACAAAAGCAAAAAGAAAAAAGCCAGAAGTGGCACTGTGGCTCAAGTGGTAGAGCACTAGCCTTGAGCTGAAGAGCTGAGGGACAGCACCCAGGCCCAGAGTTCAGGCCCCATAAATGGACCCCCCCCAAAAAATAATGCACATCCTCATTTCTAGAGGGTTACATAGAACAGAAGAAAGGAATAGCCATTAAGTCTCCAAAATCCAACAGAGTAAGCAACATTAAATCTCAAGGCTGGAGATGGGTCATCTTTATGAGATTCCATTTCGTGGACACTCAAGGCCTCAGGAAGACTTTCCTAGGTGATGCTCAAGGTTTCGCTCATGCTGAAATTTCATGCCTATGACTTGTTTAGGCTGAGGCTGTACATTGTAGCTCTGTGCTGTGTGTGTGTGTGTGTGTGTGTGTGTGTGTGTGTGTGTGTGTGTGTGTGTGTGTGTGTGTGTAGCCAGGTCTTGTCTTCCATCAGTCCTTTCAATATTGTCGTAGCAGAGATCTTGATAAGACTCCAGTGTCACAGCCTGCTCTCTATAGCAGCTCTGTCCCTGAAGTAGGACCCTGCCTGGTCATCAAGGCTTTTGCAAGCATCCTTTGAAATCTGGCAGGAGGAAGCCATGCCTCCATAACTCCCACCTTCAAATTGCCTGTGGAATTCACTGTATGTGGACACTATACAAACAAGGCTTGCATTGTGCTGGCCTGAGGCAAATCTTGGCCCTTGGAGCCACAGCTGGGGGTGTGGCAGAGGAGTGCTGTGGTAGAATGTAGGGATCAGACACAAGAACACCTCTGGGCAAGGAGCCCCGTAGGTCCCACAGGTACTCTGGGCCTGTGAGGGGATGGGTAACCCTAGAAATCTCAGACATGCCTTCTAGAAGCTTCTTTCTAGCCTTTGCTAATCTCCATATGATTACTTGTTCACAACTTTGCTTTTCTGTCCTCAGCACACTTTGTGTATGTGTGTGTATGTGTTTGTGTGTACGTGCACACTTACTTGTATGCATGCATGTGTGCATCCTGGTCTTGGGGTTTGAACTCAAGACTTTGTGCTCTCCCTTAGCTATTTTGCTCAAGGCTGGTGCACTGGAGCCACACCTCCATTTTTGGCTCTTTGCATGGGTACTAGGACTTGAACTGAGGACTTTGAACTCTTGCTTAGCTTTTATGCTCAGGGCTGGTGCTCTAACACTTGGGCCACATCTCCACTTCTGGCTTTGCTTTTTGGCTTATTAGATGAAGATAAGAGTCTCATAGATTTGTATATAACCAGCCTTGCTTTGAATCGTGATCCTCAGATCTCAGCCTCCCTGAGTAGCTAGGATTACAGGTATGAGCCACTAGTGCTCAGCTTGAACATTCTTTTTTGACTCTTTACATAGACCGTCTCAGAACTTTCCAGATCTTTCCATGCTCATTCCCTCCTGAGTGTAAATACTGGGCTTCAGATCATTTGATAATTCCTCTTTTCTTGCATTTTACAAGAAGCTATTCAGAGAAGCCACATAGATTCATGAACCTTTGCTGCCTGGAGAGATTTCTCCTGCCTGATTCCAGAGCATCACCCCACACATTCTGCCTTCTATAGCTTCTGAGGAGAGGGACAGAATTCACCCAGCATCTTTGCAAGGTCACAGCAAGGCTGGCCTTTCCTCTTGTTTCTTTCTCACACTTTGCTCAGCACGTCTAACTGAGGGTCCATTTCAGCTGATTCTAAGTCCTGACTGCAACTGCTGAGAACACAGTTGTTTTCCCTCCCTACCACTTTATTCTCACAGAACCCATTGCCTAATGCTTCCTTTACAAAAAAGCAAGACTCCTCATGGCATTCATCTCCAAACCCTTCTAGCTTGGGCCCTGTATCCAGCTCCAAACCCACTTCCACATTGTTAGATATTTAGGAGAGCCACCACAGTGTACCCCATGGCTCTGGGCTCCATCTTTTGTTGTTTTAGTCCATTGTTATGACTATAACAAAATACCAGAGGCTATTAACAAGAGAAACTTGTGTTTTATTGCCTTGAAAATGGAGACAAGTTCATGGCCCAGCTGTCAGAGGCTCAATTGTCAGATGATGCTACACTTGGCTTCCAACATGGTGCTTGGAACACAGCATCTTTGGATGGGGACAGACACATGCTGAACATGGACACCAACGGTCAGACTCCCCTTAGATTCCTTTCTGCTAGCATTAATCTCTCCACAAGGTCAGAGCCTTCCTGGCCTAAACACCTTCCCAAGTCACCACCTTCTAACACTGAGAGAATGGGGATTAATTGTTCAGCATGTGAACTCGTGTGTGTGTGTGTGTGTGTGTGTGTGTGTGTGTGTGTGTGTGTGTATGTGTGTGTGTGTATGTGTGTGCACTCAGATCACAGTGATCTCACTTTCTGCATCTCTGATATAAAACATTCTGAGTGCTAAACAAGTATATTCAGGACTTCCATGTGAAATCATATGAGCACCAGGAAACATGCCAGGAACTTTAGATAGAGGGAGAAGGGATGATGGTTAGGATTTTTTTTTTTTTGCCAGTCATGGGGCCTGAACTCTGGGCTTGGGCGTTGTCCTTGTACTTTTCAACTCAAGGCTAGTGCTCTACCACTTGAGCCACAGCACCACTTCCTGTTTTTCTAGTAGTTTTTTGGAGACAAGACTCTCACAGACTTTCCAGCCTGGGCTTGTTTTGAATCGTGATCCTCAGATCTCAGCCTCCTGAGTATCTAGGGTTACAGAAGTGAGCCACCAGCGCCCGCCTTTTCTAGGATTTTTATCCCTTTTTGCTGAATAGAATTAAACACACTGTGAACAAAAGTGTCAGTTTGTCCTCTGTATCTTGGTATTATTTCCAGGCCACCATTGTGATTTCTGAGAACTGGGATAAAAAGATTCATGAAGCCAGCTTTCCAAATATATAGCTTGGAGCTATATTTGGTGATGTCCATTCAAACAGCATAAGCTCGTTTATGAATTCTAATTTGTATTTCACTCAGGAATCACATAGAATTAGACACCAGACTAAGGTGAGCTATATGGAAATGAAATGGACAGAACTCGAGACTTCAAAATTCTGTTGGTCAGCCAGGCCCTGGGGGCTTATGCTTGTAATCCTAGCTACTGAGGGGGCTGAGATCTGAGGATTGCAGTTCAAAGCCAGCCCTGGTAAGAAAGTCGATGAGACTCATGAACCACCACAAAACTGGAAGTGGTGCTGTGGCACAAAGTGGTAGAGCACTAGCCTTGAGCAAAAAGAGCTCAGAGACAGCATCTAGTCCCTGAGTTCAAGCTCCACAATAGACCAAAAAGAAAAGAAAAAAAAAACAAGACCAAGGATACTAGCCAGGCCCTGAGTTCAAGCCCCAGGACAAGCACAAAATAATAATAAAAATAGATGCAATCATGGTTCTAATGTCTGAATTAGCTCTTACTTGTTTGAATTCTCTTTATGAAGGGATTGAGCTACTAGGGGATACTGTGAGGAGGTGAGGAGTACAGAAGTCAGGCCATTCTCAACGTTTTTGTGTGACCCAACACTCAGTTCCATAACCTTGATGGCTGAGTTGTGGGGTGAGTTTTATAGTCCTTGCCTTCCCTCTCAGGGGTGCAAAGCATTCATTGAGTTCTTCAGGTAATGATGGTAGTGTGCATGCTCTTAGGAGGTCTCCTCATCTCTATCATCATGTGAATTCGAAATGGGGTTTACACAGCCATGCAAAACCACCTCCACCAGCACATTGACCCTATGGGAAGGTAAATATATGGGCATACTAACACTCAGGCTGAGTCTGAAGCAGTGAGACAGATGGCTTGCACCATGAACAGCTCCTCTAGGGTGGAAACCTGCAAGCTGGATTTCTATCTCTATCAACAAAATACTTGACGTCCTACAGGGTCTTCTCATGACAGACAGGGTTGCACCTGGCACCTGTAGGATCACAGATCAGCTCCACAACACTGATTTATGGTTTATAGTGGGTCTAGTAAAAAAAAGAAAAAAAGGAGACAAAGCATTCTCCTCCCTTTCTTCCTTTCTTCCATTTCTCCCTTCCCCTTTCATCGCTCCCTCCCTTCCTCTTTCTTCCTTCCTTTCCTCCCTCCCTCCCTTCCTAGCTTTTCTCCCTTCCCTTCCCTCCCTTCTGCTATCCCTCCTTCATTCTTTCCTTCCTTCTTTGTTTTTCCTCTTCCTCCTCCTCCTTCCTCTTCCTGTTTCCTTTCTCTTTTTCCTTATTTCTCCTTCCTCCTTCTTCCTTCTCCTCCTCCTTCTT
>NW_027205857.1:0-11687 GCF_024711535.1 Dipodomys merriami | reverse complement strand
GATGGAGATTAAGCTACAAGAGCCATTTGTGACAGGTTCTAGACCACGGGCCGCCTGCCCATTTTCAGCTCAGCTTTTCCTCTTCAATCTAGGCTTCATGCTTTCTTTTTTTTTTCTTTTTGTCGGTCGTGGGTCTTGAACTCTGGGCCTGGGCTCTGTCCCTGAGCTCTATCAGCTCAAGGCGAGAACTCTGCCACTTGAGCCACAGTGCCACTTCTGGTTTTCTGAGTGGTTTACTGGAAATAAGAGTCTCACAGACTTTTCCTGCCTGGGCTGGCTTTGAATCGCAATCCTCAAATCTCAGCCTCCTGAGTAGGTAGCTACCTACTCAGGCATGAGCCACCGGCGCCCGGCCTGCTTCATGCTTTCTAAGACAAAGGGATCCTATCTCCTTTCCTTCCCATATGAGAACACAGGACCTACTTTTATTCCTCCCTTCTTCTTTCTTCCTCTTTTCTAACTCATAAACTTGCTGGACTTGGTGCTCCTGAGAGTATTAAAACAGAATGCGCTTATTTACTTTTATTTTTCTTTCTTTCTTTCCTTCTTTCTTTCTTTCTTTTCTTTCTTTCTTTCTTTCTTTCTTTCTTTCTTTCTTTCTTTCTTTCTTTCTTTCTTTCTTTCTTTCTTTCCTTCTTCCTTCCTTCCTTCCTTCCTTCCTTCCTTCCTTCCTTCCTTCCTTCTTTCTTTCTTTCTTTCTTTTGATCCTGGTTTCCCACTGCGTGGCAGAAATACATAAAAATTGGCATAAAAGTAAGAAAATGTGCCCCAGATGCTATATTAACTGTGAAATAGGTTTAAATGCCTTCAAACAGGGTCTGGGCTTCAATCTGTCAATTTTCAAAGCCATGCATCCTCAAGTTTGTTTTTTGGGTATTGGTTTTTTTAGTCTGCAGTAAGGATGATAGCGTAGTGAGGGAAGTCCCTCCCACCAACTGTCCAGTGTCTTTGCAGCAAATAATCCACTGCTTAGGCTTCTTTACAGCTTTTTAAAAAAAAATTTTTCTGGGGACACAGGCAAGTGTGGGCCTCACCTACGTGGAGTACCGAGTGCCTCTTGCTAGAGCCAGAGTGAGAGATTTTTTTTTTTTCAGGCAGATGCTGCCGCTTACAAGGACAAGGTCATACCTTCAAGGTCACAGTAACTCTGTCATCCCTGAGCCTCTTTTCTCTTCCTGGCCAGCCTCCAGCCTCATGGGTATCTTCCATTTTCTTCAAGATATTTACACATGTGACATATTGTCAATGTGATCTAAAACCCCTCATATACTTAAAAAATTTTTTTTGTTATAAAAGTGATGTACAGAGGGGTTCTAGTTATATAAGTCAGGTAAAGGCTACATTTCCTTTTGGACATTGTCACCCCTTCCCTTGCTCTCTCCCAGTTTTTCCCTCCCATCCCCACCTAAAAGTTGCATAGTTCATTTTCCACATAGTATCTAGTGAGTAGCACTGCTGCATTTGTTTACCCTTTCTCCCTCCATTTCTGTGCCTCCCCCATCCCTCCCAAAGACAGATAAATGGACAAATAAGACAGAAAGAAAACAAAAACAGCAAAAAACCCTCTTTTTTCATTTCTTGAAGTTTATTTTGACAAATATTATTTTATATTCTCAGAGGCACATAGGCATTGTGCCTTTGTGTTCTTCTCCTACGAGTATCCTCCTTTGGTCTCACTGTGTGTGAATACCTAGAGTCCTTAATGGTTCATCATGTCCCAGTGTATTTTAGATCTAGCTTCTGCATATGAGAGGAAACAAGCACCATTTGTCTCTCTGAACTTGGCTTACCTCCCTTAACATGATTTGTTCTAGTTCCATCCATTTCCCGGCAAATGGCATAATCTTATTCTTTCTAATGGCGGTGTAAAATTCCATTGTGTATAGGTGCCACATTTTTTGGATCCACTCATCTATTGTAAGGCATCTGGCTCCTCACACACTCACTTTCTTATTGCCCCCAGAATATCTGAGCTACAGTGTAGAGCTCGCAATACCTTACTGCTGGGCTAGTCCTACCCAGACAGGTTTGCAAAGCACTTGCATTTACTAAGCAGGCATTCCACCACTAAAGCCATATACTCTGGGTCATTTTCATTTTAGATATTTTTTTTTTTTGATTAGGTCTTCTAATTCCCCTCTCCCCTCAGGGACTGTGATCAGCCTCCTGACATCTCCTATACAGCTGAGACCACAGACATGGGTCATCACACCCAGATTATTGGTTGAGTTGGGGTTTTTATTTTTTACTAACTTTTTGCCTGGACCAACCTGGAATCGTGATCCACTTATTTTCTACTTCCATCACCACATCTGGCAAGGTCTGTCTTCCTGAGTTGTGGTTCTTATCTCCTGACATCCATACGTGCTACTCTTTCTACCTATGACATCCTTTTCTGTCTCCCTATTTACCACCGTTTGTTGTAGTTTGGAGACAGATCTCATGACGTAGCACAGGCTGCCTTCAAATTCACGTTGTCTGGCCTCAGTCTTTTAATGTCTGGAATTACAGGCATGTGCTACCACACTGAGTCTTCTTCATATGTTTATATAGATATGTATATATATGTGTATATATATATATACATATGGGCATGTGTGTTACAATATATACATATATGTTATATATCACATAAAATATAATCTATACAAAATACATATCCAGGTACATTCACACATGTACATGTATGCCTTCACACTTATATATATATACATACATACAAGATGGAATATAATTCAGCCACAAAGAAGAATAAAATGCTGTCATTTTTGGTAAAGAAAATAGAACCAGAGGGCTTGTGTTGAATAAGATAAACCAGAGAGAGAACAACATATGTTGAAATTAAAAATACAGTGACCTGGGCTGGGAAGGTGGCTCAGTGGTAGAGCGCTTGCCTTGCATGCCAGGGGCCCTGGATTCGATTCCTCAGCACCACATAAGCAAAAAGAAAAAAGCCGGAAGTGGCACTGTGGCTCAAGTGGTAGAGTGCTAGCCTTGAGCTGAAGAGCTGAGGGACAGCGCCCAGGCCCAGAGTTCAGGCCCCACGACCGGACCAAAAAAAAAAAATACAGTGACCAAGCCATGCACAAGTGGCTCATGCCTGTAATCCTAGCTATTCAGGAAGCTGATATCTGATGATCGTGGTTCAAAGCCAGCCCAGGCAGGGAAGTCTGTGAAGCTCTTATCTCCTATCAACAACCAGAAAACTGGAAGTGATGTTGTGGCTTAAGTGATACAGCACTAGCCTTGAGAACAAAGAAGCTCAGGGACACAGCCCAGGCCTGAGTTTAAGTTCCACGACCAGCAAGAAACAAAACAAAACAGTGATCGAAAAGTATAATTGCGATTCTGAGGAGCTTTCAACAGACTCACCATCTTTTTAGGTGTACATTAATATCAACCATCCAGGGAAAATGGTGGAGTTAAGCTTTGGGATGCAGTTCTTTAATTTGCAACTCAGGAGTGTCTGGAGTAACAATCAAACATAGCGAAAAGGATCTCAATCCCACTGGAAGAAAAATAAACATCCAATGAGAATATCTCTATGGAGCTGCTCAATCTCATTACCAATCAGTAGACATGCAAATAAAAGCCATAGCCAGAGTAATTTACATGTATCAGATTTCAAAACCTTTCAATCTTTATCGTATAGAGAAATTGTTGCTATCATCTACTATCAAGAGGTGTGGAAATTAGGAAGGCTTTGGCAACATTTGTCATCTGAAGATAGATGGACCTGGAACAAATCATGTTAAATGAGATAAGCCAAACAGAAAGTTAAACAGACCCATGTTTTCTCTCATATGCAGGAGCTAGATCTAACATACCCTAGGATACAGGGAAATATACAGGACTCAAGGCATTCACACACAGTGAAACAAAAGGAGGATACTCTTATGAGAGGAACACAAAGGCACAATGTCTCTGATCACATAAAATAATATTTATCAAAATGAAAAAAAAAATCTGTCTTCGGAAATGTTTAACCCAGCCCTGTGCTGGTGGCTCACATCTGTAATCTTAGTTACTTAGAAGGCTGGGAGCTAAAGATCACAGTTCAAAGCCAGCAGGGACAGAAAAGTCTGTAAGACTTTTATCTCCAAAAAATCAGCTGGAAGTAGAGATGTGGCTCAAGTGGTAGAGCGCCAGCATTGAGCAAAACATTCAAGCAAAAACAACAAAAAAAACAAACAAGAAGCCAAGGAAAAGCATGACACCATGAGACTATGAGGCCTTGTATCAGCATACAAACACAAAAGCTATGCAAACACTTAACGCAGCAATTCCACTGGTAGAGCTGTGTTCTACTGAAATGATCTTTTGGGATTCAGAGATATTTATGAGGCTACTTGTTGCAGATTCCTGTAACCATGAAAAAACAGAAACAATTTACAAGTTCATAACAGAGGGTGAATTAAATTAAGACATATCTGCCCCATAAATTGAATAGAATCTTTTTTTTTTTTTGTATGTGTGTGCCCATGTTGATGCTTGAACTCCAAGCCTGGACACTGTACTGGAGCTTTTGTGCTCAAGGCCAAAGCTCTATCACTTGAGTCACAACTCCACTTCCAGCTTTCTGGTAGTTAACTGGAGATAAGAGTCTCACTGACTTTCCTGCCCAGGCTGGCTTTGAACCCCTATCTTCAGATCTCAGCCTCCTGAATAACTAGAATTACGGGCATAAACCACCAACACCTGACCTGAATAGAATCATTTTAATCAAAGGACTGATCTACAACAAAAAGTATAAAGTAAAAGAACAACAACAGGATATATACCACAGAAAATAAGGTAACACACATGAAAAGTAGAACTAGTTAAGGAAGTACAAACACACACACACACACACACACACACACACACACACACACAAATAGTTGCTTTGTGTTTTACAGATCTGCATTGTCTAAAGCATCTGCAAGAATAGAAATGCCTTCTATGAATGCAACACAATTTTGTGAAGGACAATAAATAAAGAGCATCCCAATCATTTTCCTAACTTTGATGTTGTTGGATTTCTGCCTCTACAGGAAGTTAGAACTTGCTGGAAACCCAAGGTTTCTTGGTAAGAAAGTGATTGCTAGTAAAATTCTGTCCTGTCTAAGAGCGAATCAGCTGACCTCATAGTTTGGACTACAGGAGAAGAGCTGATTGGCAGATCAGAGCTAGCATGTGGTGTGCAGAGATGAAGGTTGCATGAGGCAGACAGACATCCTGGTGACTCTTTCTAACCTGGGCATGCCACATGGCATGACATGTGGCTCAATGTTAGCCAGTCCCTGAATAACCAAATTCATTTCTCCTGGACTCATGTGCCTGATTCACTAAGATCCTCACCATGTGCCAGCTGGATACCTGCATTTTTCAATTTTTTTTAGTGCTACCATAACAAATTACCACCCCTGCTTCACCCCCCCCCCCCCCCAAACCCCATGCAGTAGCTTGAAAAAGAAAGGTATTGTTTTCAAGTTGCTAAGTCTGAATGGGGTCTTACAGGACTCAAATCAAGATCTGGGCAAAAGGAAAAGTTCCTTCTAGAAGGTCCTGGGGCGGGGAGGGGGGGTGTGAAGGGGCGAGGAAGGACCTGTTTTTTGTCTTCCTTTGCCTGATGCTAGAGGACAATTCCCTACTCCCTCACTACTTGACTCAAGTCTGCAAAACTTAACTATATTCTTCAGCCACATCTTCTTTTGCTGAGCTGCCCTTCCCCACCTCTCAAATAATTTAGGATACTGAATCCACCTGAAGATATTTACCTTCATTACAAGAGCAAAGTCCCTTTAGTCCGCAGAGAGTGCATATTCCTGTGACCAGCAATGTGTGCTTTGGGAAGGCCTTTGTCCTGCTTTCTCAGGGACCCCAGACATTGGAAGTCTGTCTTCAGTCTCCCACTTGGTGTGCGAGGCTAGAGTGATGAGGCAGGTTAGACTTTGAGAGTCATGTTAAAAGGAAGATGTCTATCTGGGTGCTGCTGGCTCATGCCTGTAATCCTAGCTACTCAGGAGGCTGGGATCTGAGGATCAAGATTCAAAGCCAACCCAGACAGACAAATCAGAGAGAGACTCTTATCTCCAATGGACCAGCAAATAAATAAATCCAGAACTGAATGCTTTTTTAAAATTATATATATATATATATTATTGTAAAGATACTGTACAGAGGGGTTACAGTTGCATGAGTAAGGTAATGAGTACATTTTCTATTGAGCATTGTTACCCCCTCCTTTGTTTTGTTTTTTCCCTACCATCCCTGCCCTCCCCACCTTCCAACTTCTCCCTCCCCCCACCAAGTTGTAAAGTTTGTTTTCAACATAATGTCTTGTACATCTCATTGTTACAAAGGGTCAATCTGTATCCTTATTTCAGCATTTTGTTATTTCCCTACCCTTCCCCAAATTAGAAAAATGTATATATAAGATGCAGGGCACTGGAATCAAATACAGTGAAAACAGAGGTTACACCATGGGGGAGAACATACAAAAGAAACAAAAGAATCACATAGTACATTAAAAACAAAACAAAACAAAACAAAAAACAACAAAAACAGTGACAAAGATCAAATCTCTTGGGTCCCTAACAGGGTTCATTTTGCTTAGCATCATCTTATATGGTTATATATCTTATATGGTCATATGTACATAGCTTTTGACCTTTTCTGCTAGTCTAGTAAGATTATTCTAGACTTATTCTAGTTATTGCAAATAAGGGAAATCATAGGACCTATGTTTTTTGGGCCTGGCTTACTTCACTTAATATAATTTTTTTCCAAGTCTTTCCATTTCCTAACAAATGGAAATGTGTCATTTTTTTCTGATGGAGGCACAGAATTTCATTCTATATATATATATATATACCACATGTTCTTGATTTGCTCAAAGGATAGAGCACTGGTTTTCAGTCAAAAAGCCAAGTGAGAGCTCGAGGATCGAAGTTCAAACCCCAATACAGACAAATAAACAAATATACAAGCAAGCCAGCAAACAAATTAAAGACACCTAAATATTCATGGATGATGGCTTAAACTTCAGCATCCATCATGATATGCATTTTTCTTTTTTAAAATGTTTTATTGTTATTCTAAAGGTGATGTACAGAGAGGTTACCATTTCATAAGTCAGGTAATGAGTACATTTCTTTTGAGGCAGTGTTACCACTTCCTTTGCTCCCCCCCTCAAGTTTTCCCCTCCTGTGATGATAGTCATTTTGATTCTTTCTCTTTCTCTTGCTCTGTCTCATTTCAGGACTTAGGGATTTGGTTGTTAAATCCCTCTGGAAAGGAAGGTTCTGTGGCTTCATTCATTGGCACAAAGTTTTCCCATAGAGTCATCACTACAGTTTGGTCTATTAGGCTTTATGTGGCAAAGTTCTAATTTGGTACCTTTCAGAATCCAATTATGAAATGTTCAGTAATGTAACACTTCCCCACCCCTCGTGAAGTCCTCTTCAAACACAAATTCAATTGAGAGGAAATACCCTATGTGTAGAGGTCATTGGACATTGTATTAAAATAGCTTCAGATATCCCAGAACAGGACTGCTATGGCACATATACGCAAGCATGGAAAAGAAAGAAACTTGGGGTTGAGGGGGACAGAAATGACAAGTTGTGAGCAAAGTCTATGGTGACAAGAATTAGCAAAGGAGTGCTTACATGAGAGAAGTCTAGAGCATCTATTGTGGCCCTGAGATGTCACGGCCTAGGTACCACAAATTATAATCTCCTGTAAGATCAAAGTATTTGTTTTTATTTTCAGGATGTGGGGACATTTTATCTCTTATGTGAAATTTATGTCAAGCCTAAGTTGCTTACAGAGACTTCTACATTTATCTCTTCAATTTTATTTTATTTCCTTTTAGTTTCTGAACTCCAAAAGACTGTACAAGGGAGATTGCAGTTTAGTATGGGCAGTGCTAAATGTGCAAGGCTTCTGGATCAGTCACTTCTACCAGACTCCCCATCATGGATTCCCTCTTCTCATCCACACTTGTTTCACATTTCCCCTTTCCTTTATCACATGCGTACACGGAGTAATCATTTTGTGTTTGTGCCCTGTTCCCATTCCCACTCATCCTTTCCCTTTTCCATACCCCACTTTATAATCTCCTTTCAGCTTCCTGATACTCATTTTGCTATACTGTTGATTGTCCTAAAAGTTTACTCCTTGGAGTTTCACTCCTGCATATATTATATATTTATTTTTCTTTAAGTCATAGGGCTTGGACTCAAGGCCTGAGCCCTGTCTCGGTGCCTTTTTGCTCAAGACTAGTGTTTTACCACTTTGACCCTAGCTCTGTTCTGTTTTTTAGGTGGTTAATTTGAGATAAGAGTCTCACGGACTTTCCTGTCTGGGCTGGCTTCAAACCATGGTCCTCAGATCTCAGCCTCCTGAATAGCTAGGATTACAGGCATGGGCCGCCAGTGCCAGCTTATACTATACTTTAATAAACTAAATTGTACATATAAGCATATGCCCCTGAGTGTGCTTAGATGGAAGGTTATATTTTGGGTCTAAGATCCACATATGAGAGAAAATAGTTGTCCTTTGCCTTTCTAGGCCTGGCTTACTTTGCTCATTGTGATATTTTCCACTTCCTTGCAAATGGCATAATTTTATTTTTCAATTATATATGATTGATATCAATATAGCTATCAATATAGATATATATGTCTATACCTGTAAATAAATAAATTGATGAATATATCTGTATATAAATAGAGATAGATAGGTAGGTAGGTAGGTAGGTAGGTAGGTAGATAGATAGATAGATAGATAGATAGATAGATAGATAGATAGATAGATAGATAGATAGATGATTTTTGCTCTACTCATGTACTGTAGGGCAGCTGGTCTGTTTCTATAACTTGGCTATGGTGAACAGTGAAGAGATAAATGTGGGTATGCAGGTATCTCTGTTGTATCCTATCATGAACTCTTTCAGATAAATGTCCAAGAGCATTATCACGAGATCATAGTGTAGCTCTATATTTAGTCAGTGGAGACATCTGCACATAGATTTCCATATGTTGCACTAGTGCTCATTTTCACCAGTGGTATATTAGAGTGCCTTTATCCTCAGCAGTGTTTGTGACTTTTTATGTCTCTGGTGATGGCCATTCTTTGATCTTCCATAGACAAGAAGCTCTGAATTGCTGTTTCAGAGTCAGTCTCTGTAAGAGGGAACTTGTGACTTCAATGTGTGTCTTACATCTCCTTGCCTCAATTTCTGCATCTATGACATGGAAATTTTGTGCATAGAGAATTTTGCTGAGAAGTGTTGAGGATGAGTCTCTGTGTATAATAAAGGTCCAATAAATGGCATAGTAGAATGCAAACTTTGAGCTCTTTTCCATATATCATCTTGTAATTGGAAATCTCTTGAGTAACAAAATAAGCATCAGAAAGGAGAGTTATGGGTAACTTATAGTTAACTCACAAACAAGTAGGCTTTGCCACATACCTACTGTAGCCTTCTACTTAACCAGAACCTTCCAGGAAAGTTAGGTTCATCTTCTGTTTGTAAGGCAAAGCACATACTTCAGTTCCTAACTGTTGTTGCATGGCAGTTTAATCCCAACTTCTACTCTGTATTTAACTCTAAACTCTACTCTCAGCTCTGCATCTCACTGCTGCATTTCTGAAAGGACTAGAAACAGAATCTAATTAATTTTCTCATGTGCTCTGCTCCAGCTGCTACATTTTCATTCCCTGGTAAAACTGAGAGATGACATCAACCTCAATTATTGGGAAGATACTCCAATTCATAACTTTCTTTAATATGTGGTTTGATTCATTAGATTAATTGCCAATTCATGTTTGAAGCTGTGAAATGCTTTCAGAGTCATTTATCCTTTTTCCTGAGTCGTACAATCGCTCTTACAGGTGACACTGGTGAGTGTTGATGGTAACGCAGAAGACCTAATAAAGAAAAAAGGACTTTTCCCAAGTCATAAAGCCAGTCCATATCAGAATTATAGCTATCCAGAGGCCATTTATCCTTCCTATAATAATCAGAAAAAATGGATTGTGATTATTGAATTATTATTTGTGATTATTGGTGAAATTTCCATTTCACATGATATGATAAAAATCTATATTGAACTGGGTGCCAGTGGCTAAGGTCTGCAATCCTAGCTACTTAGGAGGCTGAGACCTGAGGACTGTAGTTTGAGACCAGTTGGGGCAGAAAAGCCCCCATGAAACTCTTATCTCCAATTAACCACTCAAATAACAGAAGTGGCACTGTGGCTCAAAATGGGAAAGCTGCTAGCCATGAGCAGAAAATCTCAGGGACAGAGCTCAGGCCCTGAGTTAAGCCACATAACTGACAAAAAAAAATCTATATTGATAGAAGCACACATATATATATATATATATATATATATATATATGAATATATACATATACACAATGTAAACACAGTCATTTAATGTACTCAAACATCACATTAATTAGAAAACATTTCCATTTAAAGATAACAAAAATGGGACACTTGACTGGCTAAACTTAGAGCATACATTAAATTCATAAATGTTTGGCTCTAAACTCCCATACTATGGATGGCCTCCCTTTTCACTGTGATTTTACTTCTAATATCAATTGCTGGCTCCCCTGTGCCCTTTCTTGACAGTAAATGAGTTTATTGCCTTATTCCCTAATGTATGAAGTCCTACTTGTTTTCACTTTTCCATTTTTACTCTTTTCTGACCTCAGGGAATAAGATTTAGTAAAGCTGGGGCATTCTATCATCCCAGATGGTAGGGGGGGAGAGAGAGAGAGAGAGAGAGAGAGAGAGAGAGAGAGAGAGAGAGAGAGAGAGAGAGAGAGAGAGAGAGAGAGAGAGAGAGAGAGAGAGAGAGAGAGAGAGGGTTTCCAATTACCATCATCTTAACTACTGGAAGCCATGCACGTTGAGAAAGAGTCCATAATGAGTTTTCACAGGACAGAGGTGTTATCCAAAGCATAACATGCTTCAACAGGGAGATCTGATTATGAATATTTTGCCCTCAGCAGTTGTCAGTACATAGCACTTAATGGTCCCCACAGTACACGTGTTCATTGGAAGGCACTTAGCACTCACTCCTGGGACAGTGCGACACGATTTCCATTCTCAGATCTGCTGAAGGCTTGAGGCTGAGAGGCAAGGCAGGATGCCCGAGTGTCAGAAATATCTTAGAGCTGAAAGAGAATTTGGAACAGACCCACTAGGAGACAATGGCCATGTTGCTGCTCAATCAGTCTCCCACACTGATATTCAATATACAACACGGAAGATGTTCCACAAACAGTTGAAATTTACTGATTAAATGAAGGAGATCGATTTTTCTAGATGGGGAAAATAGAGACTTACAGAACCTAAAGGAATTCCATAAAATCATGGAGAAAAATCAGCTTGCACAAATGTTGTTTTATTAATTTTGTTGTTTGCTGATTTATTTTATAATACTAGGCATTAAGCTTTCCAGTGGTTGGCAAATACTCTACCACTTGAGCTACACCCCTGACTTTTTTTTTTTTAGTTTCTAATTTGTTTTTGAGAAAAGTTCTCAGAAATGGTTTTAGTGAGATGGCCTTGAACTCTCAGTCCTTCTATTTTTTTTACTTCCTGACTAGGTAGGTCAGGTACAGATGTGTACCACCATACCCAACTACAAATTTTAATCTTTGTAATCCATTTTCCCAGTCCA
>NW_027205856.1:0-11734 GCF_024711535.1 Dipodomys merriami | reverse complement strand
ACAAAGGGAAACAGCGGAGACACAGGAGGACACTGCGAGACACATCTTGGACACAGCGAGGAAACAGCGGGACACAGCGGGGTACACAGCTGGGGACACAAAGGAAACAGCGCAGACACAGCAGAACAACGCGTGACACATCGTGGACACAGGGCGACACAGCGGGATACCGCAAAGACACATTGGGGACACAGCAGGGGACACAGCGAGGACACAGCGGGACACAGCGGGGGACACAGCGCTACACAGCGGGGAACACAGCGAGGACACAGCGGGACACAGCGGGGGACACAGCGAGAACACAGCGGGACACAGCGGAACACAGCGCTACACAGCGGGAAACACAGCGAGGACACAAGGGGACATAGCGAGCGACACAGCGAGAACACAGCGGGACACAGCGGAAGACAGCAAGGACACAACGGGACACCGCCGGGGCACAGCGGAAGACATAGCGGGACACAGCGGGGAAAACCGCGAGGACACAGCGGGACACAGCGGGACTCAGCGGGGGACACAGCGGGAAAAAGCGGGACACAGCGGGGACACAGCCGGACACAGCGGGGACAGAGCGGGACAGAGCGGTACACAGCGGGGACACACCAGGACACAGCGGGGACACAACGGGACACAGTGGGGGATACAGCGGGACACAGCGGGACACAGTGGGGGACACAGCGAGGTACACAGCGGGACACAGCGGGACACAGCGAGGACACAGCGGAACACAGCGGGACACAGCGGTGACACAGCCAGCGACACAGCGGGGGAAACAGCGGCACACAGCGGGGACAAAGCAGGACACCACGGGACACAGCAGAACACAGTGGAACACAGTGGGGACACTGCGGGGACACAGCGGGACACAGCGGGGGACACAGCGGGACACAGCGGGACTCATCGGTGAACACAACGGAACACAGCGGGGGACAGAGCAGGGGACACAGCGGGGACACAGCGGGACACAGCGGGACACAGTGGGGACACAGCTGGACACAGCGGGATACAGAAGGAGACACAGCGGGGACACAACGGGACACCGGGCGGGACACAGCGGGACACAGCAGGGACACAGCGGGACACAGCGGGGACACAGCGGAGACACAGCGGTACACAGCAGGAGCCACAGCGGGACACAAGGGGACACAGCGGGGGACACAGTGGGGACATAGAAGGGGACCCGGCGAGGACACAGCGGGACACAGCGGGGACACAGCGGGGACACAGCGGGACACAGCAAAAGACACAAAGGGAAACAAGGGAGACACAGCAGGACACTGCGAGACACATCGTGGACACAGCGAGGAAACAGCGGTACACAGCGGGGTACACAGCTGGGGACACAAAGGAAACAGCGCAGACACAGCAGAACACTGCGTGACACATCGTGGACAAAGGGGGACACAGCGGGATACTGCAAAGACACAGCGGGGACACAGCAGGGGACACAGTAGGGGACACAGCGGGACACAGCGGGACAAAGCGTGACACAGCGTGGGACACAGCGCTCCACAACGGGAAACACCGCGAGGACACAGTGGAACACAGCTGGGGACACAACGGGACACAGAGTAGGACACAGCGGGAAACAGCGGGACACAGCAGGACACAGCGGGGACAAAGCGGGAGACAAAGCGGAGGACAGAGCGGGACACAGCGGGGACACAGCGGGGACACAGCAGCACACAGCGGGGACACAGCGGAACACAGCGGGACACAGCGGGCACACAAGGGAGACACAGCGGGACACAACATGGGACTCAGTGGGGACACAGCGGGGGACACAGTGAGGACACAGCGGAACACAGCGGGACACAGCGGGAACACAGCGGAGACACAGCAGGACACAACGTGGGACTCAGTTGGGACACAGCGGAGGACACAGCGGGACACAGCGGAACTCAGCGGGGAACACAGCGGAACACAGCGGGGGACAGAGCGGGGGACACAGCGGGGACTGTGTTGGACACAGCGGGGGACACAGTGTGACACAGCGGGGACACAGCGGGGACACAGCGGGACATTGAATGACACATTGGGGACATAGCGGGACACAGCGGGACACAGCGGGTGACACAGCGCTACACAGCGGGGAACACAGTGAGGACACAGCGGGACACAGCGGGACACAGCGGGACACAGCGGGGACAAAGCGGGAGACATAGCGGGGGACAGAGCGGGACACAGTGGGGACACAGCGGGGACACAGCAGCACACAGCGGGGACACAGCGGAACACAGCGGGACACAGCGGGCGCACAGGGAAGACACAGCGGGACACAACATGGGACTCAGTGGGGACACAGCGGGGGACACAGTGAGGACACAGCGGTACACAGCGGGACACAGCGGGGACACAGCGGGGACACAGCGGAACACAGCGGGACACAGCGGGCACACAGCGGAGACACAGCGGGACACAACGTGGGACTCAGTTGGGACACTGGAGGACACAGCGGGACACAGCGGAACTCAGCGGGGAACACAGCGGAACACAGCGGGGGACAGAGCGGGGGACACAGCGGGGACTGTGTTGGACACAGCGGGGGACACAGTGTGACACAGCAGGGACACAGCGGGGACACAGCGGGACATTGAATGACACATTGGGGACACAGAGGGACACCGCGGGTGACACAGCGCTACACAGCGGGGAACACAGTGAGGACACAGCGGGACACAGCGGGGGACACAGCGAGAACACAGTGGGACTCAGCGGGACATAGTGAGGACACAGCGGGACACCGCTTGGACACAGCGGGGTCACAGCGGGACACAACGGGGGAAACAGCGAGGACACAGCGGGACACGGGGGGAACACAGCAGGGACACAGCGGGGGACACAGCGGGACACAGCAGGACAGAGCGGGGGTCACAGCGAGAAACAGCTAGGACACAGCGGTACACAGCGGAGGACACAGCGGGGAAACAGAGGGACATATGGGACAGAGCGGGGGACACTGAGGGACAGAGCGGGGGACACAGCCGGGGACACAGCGAGAGCAAAGTGGGATAGAGCGTGACATAGCGGGACACAGCAGGACACAGCAGGGGACACAGCTGGGGACACAGCGGGACACAGTGCGGGATACAGCGAGGACACAGAGGGACACAGTGGGACACAGCAGACACAGCGGGACACATTGGGGGACACAGCGAGGACACAGCGGGACACAGCAGAGACACAGCTGGACACAGCGGGGACACAGCGGGACACAGCAGGAGACACAGCGGGGACACAAAGGGACACAGCGCCAGACACAGCGGGACACAACGGCAACACAGCGGGACACATGAAGACACAGCGGAGACACAGCGGGACACAGTGGGGGCCACAGCGGGACATAACGGGACACAGCGGGTGACACAGCGGGACACAGCAGGGTCACAGCGGGACACAGTGGGACACAGCGGGACAGAGCGGGACACAGCGGGGACACAGCGGGTGACATCGTGGAAAAAGCGGGGCACAGCGGGGGACACAGCGGGACACATCGGGGACACAGCTGGGACACAGCGTGGGACACAGCAGGGACACAGCAGGACACAGCGGGGACACAGCGGGACACAGCAGGGGACACACCAAGGACACAGAGGGACACAGCGGGACACAGCAATAAGACAGAGGGGACACAGTGGGGCACAGCGGGGACACAGTGGGGATACAGCGAGGACACAGCGGGAAACAGCAGGACACGGTGGGACACAGCGGGGGACAGCGGGACACAGCGCAGGACACAGCGGGGAAACAGCGGGACAAAGTAGGACACAGCGGGGGACACTGCAGGACAGAGGAGGGAACACAGCGGGGGACACAGGGAGGACACGGCGGGACACAGCGGGGACACAGTGGGGACTCAGTGGGGGACATAGCGGGGGACAAAGCAGAACACCACGCGACACAACGGAACACAGCGGAACACAGAGGGGGACACAGCGAGGTACACAGCAGGACACAGCGGGACACAGCGAGCACACAGCGGAACACAGGGGGACACAGCGGTGACACAGCGAGGGACACAGCGCGGGACACAGCGGGACACAGCGGGAATACAGTGGGGACTCAGCAGAGGACATAGCAGGGGACAAAGCAGGACACCACGGGACACAAGGGAACACAGCGGAACACAGATGTGGACACAGCGAGTTACATAGCGGGACACAGCGGGACACAGCGAGGACACAGCGGAACACAGGGGGACACAGCGGTGACACAGCGGGACACAGCGGGACACAGCTGGGTCACAGCCGGACACAGCGGGGGACACAGCGGGACACAGCAGGACACAGCGGGACAAAGCGGGGGACACAACGGGACACAGCGGTACAAGCGGGACACAGTGGGGACACAGCGCTACACAGCGATGTACACAGCTGGGGACACAACGGGATACAGAGTGGGACACAGCGGGACACAGCGGGGCCAAAAAGGGAGACACAGCAGGGGACAGATCGGGACACAGCGGGGGACACAGGGAGGACACAGCGGGACAGAGCAGGGACACAGCGGGGACTCAGCGGGGGACATAGCGGGGGACAAAGCAGGACACCACGGGCCAGAGCAGAACACAGCGGAACACAGTGGGGTCACTGCGGGGACACAGCGGGACTCAGCGGGGGACACAGCGGGACACAGCGCGACTCATTGGTGAACACAACGAAGACAGCGTTGGACAGAGCGGGTGACACAGCTGGACACAGCGGGGACACAGCGGGGACACAGCGGGACACTGCGTGACACAACCTTGACACAGGGGGACACAGCGAGACACATCGGAGACAGCAGGACACTGCGTGACACATCAGGGACACAGCGGGACACAGCGGGACACAGCGGGAAACACCGCGAGGACACAGCGGGACACAGCGTGATACATAGCTGGGGACACAAAGGGAAACAGCGGGGACACAGCAGGATACTGCGTGACACATCGTGGACACAGCGGGGACACAGCGGGGGACACAGCGGGACACAGCAGGACACAGCGGGACAAAGCGGGGGACACAGCGGGACACGGTGGGACAAGTGGGACACAGCGGGGACACAGCGCTACACAGAGGTGTACACAGCTGGGGACACAACGGGATACAGAGTGGGACACAGCGGGACACAGCGGGGCCAAAAAGGGAGACACAGCGGGGGACAGATCGGGACACATTGGGGGACATAGGGAGGACACAGCGGGACACAGCGGGGACACAGCGGGGACTCAGCGGGGGACATAGCGGGGGACAAAGCAGGACACAACGGGACACAGCACAACACAGCGGAACACAGTGGGGACACTGCGGGGACACAGCCTGACACAGCGGGGTCACAGCGGGACACAGCGGGGGACACAGTGAGGACACAGCGGGACACAGCGGGACAAAGCAGGAGAGAGCAGGGACACAGCATGACACAGTGGGGGACACAGCGGGTCACAGCGGGACATAGCGGGACACAGGGTGGACACAGCAGTGACACAGAGGTGGACACAGCGGGACACAGCGGGAAACAGCGGGGGACACAGCGGGACACAGTGCGGACACATCGGGACACAGCGGGACACAGCAGGACACAAAGGGACACAGTGGGGACAAAGCGGGAGACACAGCGGGGGACAGAGCAGGACACAGCGGGGGACACAGGGAAGACCCAGCGGGACACATCGGGGACACAGCGGGGACTCAGCGCTATCCCACTTTGTTCTCGCTGTGTCCCCGGCTGTGTCCTCCGCTCTGTCCCTCAGTGTCCCCCGCTCTGTCCCACTGTGTCCCTCGGTTTCCCCGCTGTGTCCTCCGCTGTGTACCGCTGTGTCCTAGCTGTTTCTCGCTGTGTCCCCCGCTCTGTCCTGCTGTGTCCCGCTGTGTCCCCCGCTGTGTCCCTGCTGTGTTCCCCCCGTGTCCCGCTTTGTCCTCGCTGTTTCCCCCGTTGTGTCCCGCTGTGACCCCGCTGTGTCCAAGCGGTGTCCCGCTGTGTCCTCACTATGTCCCTCTGAGTCCCACTGTGTTCTCGCTGTGTCCCCCTCTGTGTCCCGCTGTGTCCTCGCTGTGTTCCCCGCTGTGTAGCGCTGTGTCACCCGCTGTGTCCCGCTGTGTCCCGCTGTGTCCCCAATGTGTCATGCAATGTCCTGCTGTGTCCCCGCTGTGTCCCCGCTGTGTCACACTGTGTTCCCCGCTGTGTCCAAGAGAGTCCCCGCTGTGTCCCCCGCTCTGTTTTCCGCTGTGTTCCGCTGTGTTCCCCGCTGAGTCCCACTGTGTCCCGCAGTGTCCTCCGCTGTGTCCCGCTGTGTTCCGCTGTGTCCTGTGGTGTCCTGCTTTATCACCCGCGGTGTCGCCCGCTGAGTCCCGGCTGTGTCCCCGCTGTGTCCCGCTATGTCCTCCCTGTGTCCCCCGCTGTGTCCCGCTCTATCCCCCGCTGTGATTCCCTCTTTGTCCCAGCTTTGTCCCGCTGTGTCCCGCTGTGTCCCTCACTGTTTCCCGTTGTGTCCCCGCTGTGTCCTGCTGTGTCCCGCTGTTTCCCCGCTGTGTCCCGCTGTGTCCCCCTGTGTCACCGCTATGTCCCCGCTTTGTCCCCCGCTGAGTCCCCGCTGTGTCCACGCTGTGTCCCGCTGTGTCCTCTCTGTGTCCCCCGCTATGTCCCGCTCTATACCCCGCTGTGATTCCCGCTTTGTCACTGCTGTGTCCCGCTGTGTCCCGCTGTGTCCCACTGTGTTCTCGCTGTGTCCCCCGCTGTATCCCGCTGTGTCCTCGCTGTGTTCCCCACTGTGTAGCGCTGTGTCACCCGCTGTGTCCCGCTGTGTCCCGCTGTGTCCCCAATTTGTCACGCAGTGTCCCGCTGTGTCCCCGCTGTGTCCCGCTGTGTCCTCCCTGTGTCCCCCGCTGTGTCCCGCTCTATCCCCCGCTGTGATTCTCGCTTTGTCACTGCTTTGTCCCACTGAGTCCCACTGTGTTCTCGATGTGTCCCCCTCTGTGTCCCGCTGTGTCCTCGCTGTGTTCCCCGCTGTGTAGTGCTGTGTCACCCGCGGTGTCCCGCTGTGTCCCGCTGTGTCCCCAATGTGTCATGCAATGTCCCGCTGTGTCCCCGCTGTGTCCCCGCTGTGTCACACTGTGTTCCCCGCTGTGTCCAACACAGTCCCCGCTGTGTCCCCCGCTCTGTCCCCCGCTGGGTTGAGCTGTGTTCCCCGCTGAGTCTCGCTGTGTCCCGCTGTGTCCCCCTCTGTGTCCCGTTGTGTCCCCAGCTGTGTACCCCTCTGTGTCCCGCTGTGTCCCCGCTGTGTCCCACTGTGTCCAACGCTTTGTCCCGCTGTGTCGTGCTATGTCCCGCTGTGTCCCCCGCTGTGTCTCGCTGTGAACCCGCTGTGGCCCGCTGTGTCCCAGCTTGTCCCCGCTATGTCCCCCGCTGTGTCCCGCTGTGCTCCCCGCTGTGTCCCCGCTGTGTCTCTCGCTGTGTCCCACGGTGTCCCTGCTGTGTCCCGCTGTGTCCCGCTGTGTCCTCGCTGTGTCCCCGCTGTGTCCCGCTGTGTCCCCGCTGTGTCCCACTGTGTCCCCGCTGTGTCCCGATGTAGCCCCGCTGTGTCCCCGCTGTTGTCCCCTTCTGTGTCCCCCGCTGTGTCCCCGCTGTGTCCAAAGCTGTGTCTCACGCGCTGTATTGCTGTGTCTCCGCTGTGTCCCACTGTGTCCCGCTGTGTCCCCGCTGTGTCCCCGCTGTGTCCCACTGTGTCCCCGCTGTGTCCCGATGTAGTCCCGCTGTGTCCCCGCTGTGTCCCACTGTGTCCCCGCTGTGTCCCGATGTAGTCCCGCTGTGTCCCCGCTGTGTGCCCACTGTGTGCCCGCTGTGTCCCCTTCTGTGTCCCCGCTGTGTCCCACGCTGTGTCTCTCGCTGTGTCCCGCTGTGTAACCGCTGTGTCCCACTCTGTTCCGCTGTGTCCCCGCTGTGTCCACGCTGTGTCCCGCTGTGACCCGCTGTGTCCCCGCTGTGTCCCTGCTGTGTCCCGCTGTGTACCAGCTGTGTCCCTGCTGTGTCCCCAACTGTGTTACCCCGTGTGTCCCGCTGGATCCCGCTGTGTCCTCGCTGTGTCCCCTGCTGTGTCCTGCTGTGTCCCCACTGTTTCCCCCGTTGTGTCCCGCTGTGTCCCACTGTGTCCTCACTGTGTTTCCCGCTGTGTAGCGCTGTGACCCCCCGCTGTGTCCCGCTGTGTTCGGCTGTGTCCCCGATGTGTCACACAGTGTCCCGCTGTGTCCCCGCTGTGTCCCCGCTCTGTCACGCTGTATACCCCGCTGTGTCCAGCTGAGTCCCCGCTGTGTCCCGCTTTCTCCCCTGCTATGTCCCCCGCTGTGTTCCGTTGTGTTCAGCGATGAGTCCCGCTGTGTCCCGGTGTGTCCCCCGCTGTGTCCCGGTGTGTCCCCGCCGTGTACCCACTGTGTCCCGTGGTGTCCTGCTTTTGTCCCCCGCTATGTCCCCCGCTGAGTCCCCGCTGTGTCCCCGTTGTGTCCTCCCTGTGTCCCCCACTCTGTCCCCCGCTGTGTCTCCCGCTTTGTCCCCACTGTGTCCCGCTGTGTCCTGCTGTGTCACGCTGTGTCCCACTCTGTGTCCCGTTGTGTCCCCAGCTGTGTACACCGCTGTGTCCAGCTGTGTCCCCGCTGTGTCCCCGTGTCCAATGCTTTGTCCCGCTGTGTCGTGCTATGTTCCTCTGTGTCCCACGCTGTGTCCCGCTGTGACCCCGTTGTGTCCCGCTGTGTCCCCGCTGTGTCCCCGCTATGTCCCCCGCTGTGTCCCCATTGTGTCCCCGCTGTGTCCCGCTGTGACCCGCTGTGTCCCGCTATGTCCCCGCTTTGTCCCGCTGTGTACCCGCTGTGTCCCCGTTGTTTCCCCAACTGTGTCCCCCCTGTGTCCCGCTGTATCACGCTGTGTCCTCGCTGTGTCCCCCGCTGTGTCCTGCTGGGTCCACACTGTGTCCCCCGCTATGTCCTCGCTGTGTCCCACTGTTTCCCCCGCTGTGTCCTGCTGTGTCCCGCTGTGTTCTCGCTGTGTGTCCCGCTGTGTAGCGCTGTGTCCCCTGCTATGTCCTGCTGTGTCCGGCTGTGTCCCTGATGTGTCACACAGTGTCCCGCTGTGTCCCCACTGTGTCACGCTGTATACCCCGGTGTGTCCAGCTGAGTCCCCGCTGTGTCCTGCTGTGTCCTCCGCTGTGTCCCCGCAGTGTCCCCACTGTGTTACGCTGTGTTCCGCTGTGTCCCGTGGTGTCCTGCTTTGTCCCCCGCTATGTTCCCCGCTGAGTCCCCACTCTGTCCCCGCTGTGTCCTGCTGGGTCCTTACTGTGTCCCCCGCTGTGTACCGCTCTGTCCCCCACTGTGTCTCCCGCTTTGTCCCAATTGTGTACCGCTGTGTCCCGCTGTGTCCCGTTGTGTCCCACTCTGTGTCCAGTGGTGTCCCCAGCTGTGTACACCGCTGAGTCCCGCTGTGTCCCGCTGTGTCCCGCTGTGTCCCGCTGTGTCCCCACTGTGCCCCGCTGTGTTCGAATGTGGCCCCGCTGTGCCCCGCTGTGACCCGCTGTGTCCCGCTGTGTCCCGCTCTATCCCACTCTGTGTACCGTTGTGTCCCCAGCTGTGTACAACGCTATGTCCCGCTGTGTCCCGCTGTGTCCCGTGGTGTCCTGCTTTGTCCCCCGCTATGTCCCCCGCTGAGTCCCCGCTGTGTCCCCGCTGTGTCCCGCTGGGTCCTCCCTGTGTCCCCAGCTGTGTCCCGCTCTGTCCCCCGCTGTGTCTCCCGCTTTGTCCCCACTGTGTCCCGCTGTGTCCTGCTGTGTCCCGCTGTGTGCCACTCTGTGTCCCGTTGTGTCCCCAGCTGTGTACACCGTTGTGTCCCGCTGTGTCCCCCGCTGTGTCCCGCTGTGTCCAACGCTTTGTCCCGCTGTGTCGTGCTATGTCCCACTGTGTCCCCCGCTGTGTCCCGCTGTGAACCCGCTGTGGCCCGCTGTGTCCCAGCTGTGTCCCCGCTATGTCCCCCGCTGTGTCCCGCTGTGCTCCCCGCTGTGTCCCCGCTGTGTCTCTCGCTGTGTCCCACGGTGTCCCTGCTGTGTCCCGCTGTGTCCAGCTGTGTCCTCGCTGTGTCCCCGCTGTGTCCCGCTGTGTCCCGCTGTGTCCCCGCTGTTGTCCCCTACTGTGTCCCCCGCTGTGTCCCCACTGTGTCCAACGCTGTGTCTCTCGCTGTGTCCTGCTGTGTCTCCTCTGTGTCCCACTGTGTCCCGCTGTGTCCCCGCTGTGTCCCTGCTGTGTCCCACTGTGTCCCCGCTATGTCCCGATGTAGCGCCGCTCTGTCCCCGCTGTGTCCCCTTCTGTGTCCCCCGCTGTGTCCCCGCTGTGTCCCATGCTGTGTCTCTCGCTGTGTCCCGCTGTGTAACCGCTGTGTCCCACTCTGTCCCGCTGTGTCCCCGCTGTGTCCCGCTGTGGCCCTCTCTGTCCCAGCTTTGTCCCCGCTATGTCCCCCGCTGTGTCCCGCTGTGCTCCCCGCTGTGTCCCCGCTGTGTCTCTCACTGTGTCCCACGGTGTTCCTGCTGTGTCCCGCTGTGTCCTGCCTTGTCCTCGCTGTGTTTCCTGCTGTGTAGCGCTGTGACCCCCGCTGTGTCCCGCTGTGTTCGGCTGTGTCCCCGATGTGTCACACAGTGTCCCGCTGTGTCCCCGCTGTGTCCCTGCTCTGTCACGCTGTATACCCCGCTGTGTCCAGCTGAGTCCCCGCTGTGTCCCGTTTTCTCCCCCGCTATGTCCCCCGCTGTGTTCCGTTGTGTTCAGCGATGAGTCCCGCTGTGTCCTGCTGTGTCCCTCGCTGTGTCCCGCTGTGTCCCCGCCGTGTACCCACTGTCTTCCGCTGTGTTCCGCTGTGTCCCGGGGAGTCCTGCTTTGTCCCCCGCTATGTCCCCCGCTGAGTCTCCGCTGTGTCCCCGCTGTGTCCTCCCTGTGTCCCCCGCTGTGTTCCGCTCTGTCCCCCGCTGTGTCTCCCGCTTTGTCCCCACTGTGTCCTGCTGTGTCCCGCTGTGTCCCACTCTGTGTCCCGTTGTGTCCCCAGCTGTGTACACCACTGTGTCCCGCTGTTTCCCTGCTGTGTCCCCCTGTGTCCAATGCTTTGTCCCGCTGTGTCGTGCTATGTCCCTCTGTGTCCCCCTCTGTGTCCTGCTGGGACCCCGTTTTGTCCCCGCTGTGTCCCCGCTATGTACCCCGCTGTGTCCCCGCTATGTCCCCGCTGTGTCCCGCTGTGACCCGCTGTGTCCCGCTGTGTCCCGCTGTGTCCCCGCTGTGTCCCGCTGTGTACCCGCTGTGTCCCCGTTGTTTCCCCAACTGTGTTCCCCCCCTGTGTCCCGCTGTATCCCTCTGTGTCCTCGCTGTGTCCCCCGCTGTGTCCCGCTGTGTCCACATTGTGTCCCCCGCTATGTCCTCGCTGTGTCCCACTGTTTCCCCCGCTGTGTCCTGCTGTGTCCCACTGTGTCCTCGCTGTGTTTCCCGCTGTGTAGCGCTGTGTCCCCCACTTTGTCCCGCTGTGTCCGGCTGTGTCCCCGATGTGTCACACAGTGTCCCGCTGTGTCCCCGCTGTGTCCCCGCTGTGTCATGCTGTATACCCCGCTGTGTCCAGCTGAGTCCCCGCTGTGTCCTGCTGTGTCCTCCGCTGTGTCCCCGCAGTGTCCCCACTGTGTTACGCTGTGTTCCACTGTGTCCCGTGGTGTCATGCTTTGTCCCCCGCTATGTCCCCCGCTGAGTCC
>NW_027205855.1:0-11764 GCF_024711535.1 Dipodomys merriami | reverse complement strand
TGATTAGGTTAAGGACTAGGGTTAGGCTGAGGGTGAGGGTGAGGTTGAGGTTTATGATTAGGGTTAGAGTGAGGGTTAGGTTTAGGGTGATGTTTAGGGTGAGGGTTAGGGTGAGGGTGAGGGTTCGGTTGAGGCTTCAGATTAGGGTGTGGATGAGGGTTAGCATGAGTGTGAGGTTTACAGTTAGGTTTAGGGTGTGGGTTAGGGTTAGGGTTTGGATTAGGGTGAGGTTTAGGGTGAGGGGTAGGGTCAGGGTTGGGGTGAGGTTTAGGGTTAGTGTGAGGTTTAGGGTTAGGTTTAGTGTAAGTGTGAGGATAAGGGTTAGTGTGAGGGATAGGGTTATTGTTAGGGTTAGGGTGAGGGTGAGGTTGAGGGTTATGGTTAGGGTTAGGGTGAGGGTTAGGGTTAGGCTAAGGCTTAGGGTTGGGGATAGGTTAAGGGTGAGTGTGAGGGTGATGTTTAGAGGTAGGTTTAGGGTGAAGGTGAGGGTTCGGTTTAGGATTAGGGTTAGGGTTAGGGTTAGGGTGAGGGTGAGGGTTAGTTTTAGGATTAGGGTTAGGCTTAGGCTTAAGGTGAGGGTGAGGTTGAGGGTTAGGGAGAGGATTAGGCTTATGTTTACGGTTAGGGTGAGAGTGAGGGTTAGGTTGAGGTGAGGGTTCATGTTTGGGTGAGGGTTAGGGTGATGGTGTGGGTTAGGGTGAGGGTGAGGTTTAGGTTTAGTGTTAGCTTTAGGGTGAGTGTTAGGATCAGGGTTAGGATTAGGGTAGGGGTGAGGGCTAGGTTGAGGGTGAGGGGTAGGGTGAGGGGTAGGGTTAAGGTTAGGCTGAGGGTGAGGGTTAGGTTTAGTGTGAGGGTTAGGGTTAGTGTGAGTTTGAGGGTGAGGGTGAGGGTTAGGGTTAGGGTGAGGGTTAGGGTTAGGGGTAGGGGTAGGGTGAGGGTTAGCGTTACGTTTATATTGAGGCTTAGGGTGAGGGTAAGGTTATGGTAAGGGTGAGGGTGAGGTTTAGGTTTAGTGTGAGGGTTAGGGTTAGTGTAAGGTTAAGGGTTAGGGTGAGGTTTAGGGTAACAGTGAGGCTTAGTGTTAGCGTGAGTTTGAGGGTGAGGGTGAGGTTTAGGGTTAGGTTGAGGGTTAGGGTTAGGGTTAAGGTGAGGGTGAGCCGTAGGGTGAGAGTGAGGGTGAGGGTGAGGATTTGGGTGAAGGGGGAGGTTTATGGTTAGGGTTGGGTTTAGAGTTAGGGTGAGGCTGTGGGTGAGGGTTAGGTTTAGGATTAGGGTTAGTGTTAGGATTAGGCTGAGGGTGAGTGTGAGAGTGAGGGTGAGGGTTAGGTTTTGGGTGAGGGTTCGGGTTAATGTTAGGGTTAGGGTTAGGTTGAGGGATAGGATTAGGGTTAGTGTTAGGATGAGGGATAGGCTGTGGGGTAGGGTTAGGGTTAGGGTGAGGGTTAGGGTTAGTGTGAGATTTAGGGTTAAGGTTAGGGTCAGGGATTTGATTAGGTTAGGGGTAAGGGTTAGGGTGAGGGTTAGGATGAGGGTGAGGTTTAAGTTTAGGGATAGGGTTAGGATGAGGTTAGGGTGAGGGCTAGGGTGAGTGTGTGGGTTAGGGTTAGGTTAGGGATAGGGTGAGGATTAGGTTTAGGGTTAGGGTTAGGGTTAGGGTCAGTCTTAGGCTGAGGTGAAGGGTTAGGGATAGGGTGAGGGTTAGGTTTAGTGTGAGGGTTAGGGTTTGGGGTAGGGTTAGGGTGAGGGCTATGGTGAATGTGAGGGTTAGGGTTTTATTTAGGGATAGGGTAAGGATTAGCGTTAGGGTTAGTGTTAGTGTGAGGTTTAGGCTGATGTGTAGGGTTAAAGTTAGGGTGAGGGTTAGGTTTAGTGGGAGTGTTAGGATTAGGTTTAGTGTTAGGGTGAGGGTTCGGGTTCGGGTGAGCATTTGGGTTAATGTGTGGGTGAGGTTTAGGGTTAGTGTGAGGACTAGGTTTAGGTTTAGGGTTACTGTTAGGGTTAGGGTTAGGGTGAGGGTAAGGGTTAGGGTTAGTGGTATGGTTAGGGTGAGGGTTCGGGTTAGTGTGAGGGTTAGGGTTAGGGTTAGGTAAAAGTGAGGTTAAGGGTTAGGGTGAGGGTGAGGGTTAGGATTAGAGTTAGGTTTAGGATTAGGGTTAGGGTGAGGGTGAGGTTGAGGTTCAGTGTTAGGGTGAGGGTTAGGGTTATTGTTAGTGTTAGGTTGCGGGTGAGGGTGAGGGTGAGGGTGAGGGTTAGGGTTAGGGTAGGGTAAGGTTTGGCTGAGGATGAGGGTGAGAGTGAGGGTGAGGGTTAAGGTTAGGGTTAGGTTTAGGGTGAGGGCTAGGGTGAGGGTGATATTTTTGGTTAGGAAAGGTTTATTGTTAGGTTTAGGGTGAGGATTTGGGTGAGGGTGAGGTTTAAGATGAGGGTTAGGGTTAGGGTGAGGGTTAGGGTTAGGGTTAGCGTGAGTTTTAGGGTTAGGGTGATGTTTAGGTTGAGGGTGAAGGTTAGAGTGAGGGTTCAGGTGAGGGTTAGGGTTAGGGTGAGGGTTAGGGTTAGGGTTAGGGTTAGGGTGAGGATAAGGGTTAGGATGACAGTTAGGGTGAGGGTGAGGGGTAGGGTTAGGTTTGGGTTAGGGTGATGTTTATGGTGAGGGTGAGGGTGAGAGTGAGGATTCGGTTGAGGGTGTGGCTTAGGGTGTTGGTGAGGGTTAGGTTGAGAGTGAGGGTTCGGGTGAGGGTGAGAGTTAATGTGTTGGTGATGGTTAGGGTGACGGTGAATGTTAGGGTTAAGGGTAGGATTAGGATGAGGGTTAGGGTTAGGGTTAGGGTGAGGGATATGGTTAGGGATAGTGTGAGGATTAGGGTTAGTGTGAGGGTTAGGTTAGGGTTGGTGTAAGGATAAGGGTTAGGTTGAGGATTAGGGTGAGAGTGAGGGTTAGGGTTAGATTAAGGGTTAGGGTGAGGATTAGGGTAAGTGTTAGGGTTAGGGTTAGGGTTAGGGTGAGTGTGAGGTTTAAAGTTAGGGTTAGGGTGAGGGTTAGGGTTGGGGTGAGGGTTAGGGTTAGGGGTTGGGTGAGGGTTCGGGTGAGTGTGAGTGTTAGGGTGTGGGTGACGGTTAGGGTTAGGTTGAGGGATAAGGTGACGGTGAGGGTTAGGGTGAGGGTTAGGTTTAGGGTGAGGGTAGGGTTAGGTTTAGGCTGAGGGTTAGGGTTAGGTTGATATTTATGGTGAAGGTGAGTGTTAGGGTGTGGGTTAGAGTGAAGGTTAGGTTAAGGGTTAGGGTTAAGGTTAGGGTTAGCGTGAGGATGAGGGTTAGGTTTAGGATTAGGGTTAGGGTTTTGCTTAGTGTGAATATTAGGGTCAGGATGTGGGTTCGGGTGATGGTGAGGGTTAAGGTGTGTGCGAGGGTTAGGGTTAGGCTGAGGATTAGGGTTAGGGTTAGGATTAAGGTGAAGGTTAGGGTGAGAGGTAGGCTTAGGGTTAGGATGAGGATTAGGCTTACTGTGAGTGTTACGGTGAAGATGATGGTTAGGGTTAGCATTAGAGTTAGGATGATGGTTAGGGTGAGGGTTAGGTTTAGGGTTAGGGTTAGGGTGAGTTTGAAGGTGAGGGTGAGATTTAGTGTTAGGATTAGTGTTAGGGTTATTGTTAGAGTGAGGTTGAGGGTTTTGTTTAGGGTGAGGGTTAGGGTTAGGGTGAGGGTTATGATTAGGGTGAAGGTTAGCGTTAGGGTGATGTTTATTGTGAGGGTGAGTGTTAGTGTGAGGGTGAGTTTCAGGGTGAGGGTGAGGGTTTGGTTGATCGTGAGGGTTAAGCTGTGGTTGAGAGTTAGGGTTAGAGTGAGGGTAGGGTGATGGTGAGTGTTAGGGTGAGGGTTAGATTTAGTGTTAGGGTTAGTGTGATGCTGAGGGTGAGCGTGAGGGTGACGGTTAGGGTGAGTGTGATTGTGAGGGTTAGGGTTAGGAATAGGTTTAGGGTGAGTTTTATGGTTACGGTTAGGGTTAGGGTGTGGGTGAGGCATTACGGTTAGGGTTAGGGTTATTTTTAGGGTTAGAGTTAGGGTTAGGGTGAGGGTGAGGGTGAGGTTCAGCATTAGCATTAGTGTTATGTTTACGGTGAGGATGGGGGTGAGGGTTAGGGTTAGGATTAGGGTTAGGTTTAGGTTTAGGCTGAGTGGGAGGGGGAGATTTAGGGTGAGGTTTAGGGTTATGGTTAGGTTAAGGCCTAGGGTAAGGATGAGGGTTAGGCTGAGGGTGAGGGTAAGAGTTTCGGTTAGGTAAGGTTTAGGGTTAATTTTAGGGTGAGGATTAGGTTGAGTTTGAGGGTTAGTGTGAGTGTTAGTGTTAGGTTGAGGGTTAGGGTTAGGATTTGGGTGAGTCTTGGTGTTAGGGTTATGTTTAGAGTGAGGTTTAGAGTTAGGGTGGGGTTAGGGGTCCGGTGAGGGTGAGGGTTAGGGTGTGGGTGAGGGTTAGGGTTAAGTTGAGTGTTAAGGTGACGGTGAGTGTTAGGTTGAATGTGAGGGTTAGGGTTAGGTTGAGGGTGAGGTTTAGGGTTAGGGTGAGGGTTAGGGTGAGGGTTAGGGTGAGGGTTAGTGTGAGGGGGTAGGGTTAGGGTTAGGGTGAGGGTTAGGGTTAGTGTGAGGGTTAAGGTTATGGTGAGGGTAAGTGTTAGGTTGAGGGGTATGGTTAGGGATAGTGTGAGGACTAGGGTGAGGGTGAGGTTTAGGTTGAGTGTGAGGGTGAGTGTTTCGGTAGGCAAGGGATAGGGTTAGGGTTAGGGTGAGGATTAGGGGAGGGGGATTGTTAGATAGTGGGTTAGTGTCAGGGTGAGTGTCAGGGTTAGAGTTAGGGTGAGGGATAGGGTTAGGGTTAGGGTGAGGTTTAGGTTTAGTGTGAGGGTTAGGGTTAGCGTTAGGGTTAGGGTTAGTGTGAGGATAAGGGTTAGGATGAGGGTTAGGTTGTGGGTGAGGTTTAGGGTTATCGTTTGTTTTAGGTCGGGTTAGGGTGAGGTTTAGGGTCAAGGTTAGGGTAAGGGTTAGGGTTAGGGTTAGGGTTAGTGTGAGGGTTAGTTTTAGGGTTAGGGTTTGTGTGAGGATAAGGGTTAGGGTTTGGGTTAGGGTGAGAATGAGGGGTAGGGCTAGCGTTAGGTTTATGGTAATGGTCAGGGTAAGGGTTAGGGTTAGGGTTAGGGTGAGGGTGTGGATTAGAGTTAGGGTTAGGGTTCGGTGAGTGTTCGGGTTAGGCTTAGGGTGAGAGTGAGGGTTCGGGTTCGGGTTCGGGTGAGGGTGAGTGTGTGGTTGACGGTTAGGTTTAGGGTTTAAGTGATGGTAAGGTTTAGGATGAGGGTGAGGATTAGTGTTAGGGTGACGGTGAGGGTGCCGGTTAGTGTTAGGGTTAGTGTTAGGATTAAGGTTAGGGTTAGGGTTATTGTTATGGTGAGGGTAAGTGCTAGGGTAAGGTTTAGGGTGAGTGTGAGTGTTAGTGTTAGAGTTAGGGTGAGGGTTAGGGTTACGGTGAGGGTTAGTGTTAGGGTGAGGGTGAGGGTAAGGTTTAGGGTTAGGGTTAGTGTGAGTGTTAGGATTAGGGTGAGGGTTAGGGATAGGGTTAGGGTTAGGGTGAGATTTAGGGCTGGACTTAGGTTTCCAGTCAGGGTATGGGTAAGGCTTAGGGTGAGGGTTAGGTTCAGGTTGAGGGTTAAGGTTAGGTTGAGGGTGAGGGTAAGTTTTAGGGTGAGGGCTAGGGTTAGGTTTAGGAGTAGAGAGAGAGTTAGGGTTATGGTGAGGGTGAGGGTGATGGTTAGGTTTAGGATTAGGGTTAGGGTTAGGGTGAGGTTTACAGATAGGCTTAGGGTGAGGGTTAGGGTTAGATTTAGAGTTAGGGTGAGGTTCAGTGTGAGGGTTAGTGTTTGGATTAGAATTAGAGATAGGGTTAGGGTGAGGGTTAGACTGAGGGGTAGGATTAGTGTTAGAGTGAGGGAAAGGTGGATGGTAAAGTTTACGGTGAGGGTTAGGGTGAGGGTGAGGTTTAGGGATAAGCATTAGGTTTAGTGTTAGGATTAAGGTGAGGGTTAGTGTTAGAGTTAGGTTGAGGGTGACATTTAGGGTTAGCATTAGGGTTACGGTTAGGTTTAGTTAGAGGGTTAGGATTAGGGTAGGGTTAGGATTATGGTTAAGGTTAGGGTTAGGCTGATTATGGGGGTGAGGGTGAGGGTTAGTGTTAGGGTTAGGTTTATGGTGTGGGCTAGGGTGAGGGTTAGGGTGAGGGTCAGGTTTTAGGTTAGGAAAGGCTTAGGGTTCGGTTTACTGTGAGGATTAGGGTGAGCGTGAGGTTTAAGGCGAGGATTAGGGTTAGGGTGAGGATTAGGGTTAGGATTAGGGTGAGGTTTAGGTTTGGGTTATGTTTAGGGTGAGGGTGAGGGTTAGGGTGAGGGTGAGGGTGAGCGTGAGGTTGTTGGTGAGGATTAGGGTTAGGGTTAGGGGAACAGTGAGGTTTAAGTTGAAGGTGAGGATTACGGTTTGGTTTAGGGTGAGGCTTAGGGAAAGAATTAGGGTGAGAGGGAGGGTTAGGGTTAGGGTGAGGGTTAGGTTTAATGTGACGTTAGGGTTAGGGTTAGGGTTAGTGTGAGGATAAGGGTTCGGGTGAGGGTTAGGGTGAGACTGAAGGTTAGGGTTAGCATTACGGTTAAGGTGAGATTTAGGGTGAGGGTTAGGGTGAGGGTTAGGGTGAGGGTGAGGGTGAGGGTGAGGGTGTGTTTTACAATGTGGGTGAAGTTTAGGGTTAGGGTGATCGTTAAGGTGATGTTGAGTGTTAGGTTGAGAGTGAGTGTTAGGTTTAGGGTTAGGGTTAGGCGAAATGTGAGGATTAGGGTTAGAGTTAGGGTTATGGTGAGGGTACGGGTTAGGGTGAGGTTTATGGTGAGGGTGAGGGTTAGGGTTAGCATTAGGGTTAGGGTGAGGTTTAGGGTGGGGGTTAGGGTTAGGGTGAGGGTGCCTGTTAAGGTTTGGGTTAGGGTGAGGTTTAGGGTTAGGGTGAGGGCTAGGCATAGGGTTAGGGTTTGGGTGAGGGTCAGAGTTAGGGGTAGGGTTAGAGTTAGGGAGAGGGTGAGGGTTAGAGTTAGGGTTAGGATTAGGTATATGGTTAGGCTGAGGGTGAGGGTTAGGTTTAGGGTGAGGGTTAGGGTTAGGTTTAGGGTTAGGGTTATGTTGATTGTTAGAGTTAGGTTTAGGATGAGGGTTTGGCTGAGGGATAGGTTTAGGGTTAGAGTGAGGCTTAGTGTTAGTGTGATGGTTAGGGTTAGGGTTTTGTTTACGGTGAAAGTGAGGGTTAGGGTTAGGTTTAGGGTGAGGTGAGCGATTGGTTGAGGGTTTGGGTTAGGTTTAGTATTAGGATGATGGTTACGGTGAGGGTTAGTGTTAGGGTTAGGGTTTGGGTGAGGGTTAGGGTTAGGGTTAGAGTTAGGATGAGGGTGAGGTTGAGGGTTAGCGTTTGAATTAGGGTTAGGTTTAGGGTTATGCTGAGGGTGAGGTTGAGGGTGAGGGTGAGTTTTAGGGTTTGGGTGAGGGTTAGGGTTATGGTTAGGGTTAAGGTGATTGTGAGGGTTAGGGTTAGGGTTAGGGTTAGGATGAGGGGTAGGCTGAGTGTTAGTTTTAGGCTTAGGGTGAGGGTAAGGGTTAGCGTGATGGTGAGGGACAGGTTTAGGCTTCAGGTTAGGGTTAGTGTGATGGTTAGGGTTAGGTTTAGGCTGAGGGTGAAGGTTAAGGTGAGGGGTAGGTTTAGGGTTAATGTTAGGGTGAGGATTAGTGTTAGGGTGAGGGTAAGGGTGAGGGGTAGGTTTAGGTTTAGGGTTAGTGGGAGGGTAAGGGTTAGGGAGAAGGTTAAGTTGAGGGTGAGGATGAGGGTGAGGGTTAGTGTGAGGGTGATGGTTAGGGTTAGGTATAGAGTTAAGATGAGAGTGAGAGTGAGTATTAGGTTTTGGATTAGGGTTATGTTTAGGTTACTCTGAGGGTGAAGATAAGGGTGAGGGTGAGTTTGAGGGTTAGGTTGAGAGTTAGGGGTAGGGTTAGGGTTAATGTTAGGGTGAGGGATAGGGTTAGGGTTAGGGTTTGGATCAGGATTGGGCTGAGGGTTAGGATTAGTGTTAGGGTGAGGATAAGGGTTAGGGTGAGGGTTATGGTGAGGGTGAGGGTTAGGGTTAGCTTAGGGATAGGGTGAGGGTTAGGGTGAGGGTTACTGTTAGGTTTAGGGATAGGGTTGGGTGAGGGAAAATGTTAGGGTGAGGGTTAGTGTGGGGATGATGGATATGGTTAATGTGAGGGTAAGGGATAGGGCTAGGGTTAGGGTGAGGGTTTTGGTTAGGGTTAGGTTTAGAGTGAGGGTGAGGGTGAGGGTAAGGGATAGGTTTTGTATTAGGGTTAGGTTTAGGGTTAGGCTGAGGGTGAGGTTGAGGGTGAGGGTGACGGTTAGGGTGATGGTTAGGTTTAGGGTTAGGATGAGGGTTAGGCTGAGGTTTAGGTTTAGGGTTCGGTAAGGGTAAGGGTTAGGGTGAGAGTGAGGGTTAGGCTTAGGCTTAGGGTTAGGGTGCCGGTTAGGGTGAGGTTTAGTGTTAGTGTTAGGGTTAGGGTTAGAGTGAGGGTTAGGGTGATGGTAAGGGTTAGGGTTAGGGTTAGGTTGATGGTGATGGATAATATTAAAGTGAGGGTAAGGGTTAGGGCGAGGTTTAGGGTGAGGCTGAGGGTTAATGTTAGCATTAGGGGTATGGTGAGGGTGAGGGTTAGGGTGAGGGTTAGATTTAGGGTTAGGGATAGGGTGAAGATTAAGGTTAGGTTTAGGTTTAGAGTGAGAGTTAGGCTGAGGGGTAGGGTTAGGGTTAGTGTTAGGGTGAGGGTTAGGGAGTGGGTTAATGTTAGGGTTAGGGTTAGGGTGAGGTTGAGGGTGAGGGTTAGGGTTAATGTGAGGGTTATGGAGAGGTTGAGGTTTAGGGTTAGCATTAGGGTTAGGCTTAGGATTAGTGTTAGGGTGAGGGTGAGGGCTAATGTTAGTATTAGGGTTAGGGTTAGGGTTAGGGTGAGGATGAGGTTTAGAGTGAGGGTAAGGGTTAGGGCGAGGTTTAGGGTGAGGTTGTGGAATAATGTTAGCATTATGGTTACTGGGAGGGTGAGGGTTAGGGTGAGTGTTATGGTTATGCTTAGGGATACAGTTTGGATTAGGGTTAAGGTTAGGTTTAGGGTGAGGGTAAGGCTGAGGGCTAGGGTTAGGTTTAGCGTTACGGTGAGGGTTAGGGTTAGGGTGAGGGTTAGGATTAGGATTAGGTTCAGGTTGAGGTTGATAGTGAGGGTAACGGTTATGTTGAGGGTTAGAGTGAGGTTTAGGGTTAATGTTTCGGTTAGGGTAAGGGTGAGGGTAAGGATTACAGTGAGAGTCATTTTGAGGGTGAGTGTTAGGGTTAGGGTGAGGGTAAGGGTTAGGGTGAGGGTTATTGTGAGGGTTTGGGTTCGGGTTAGCATTAGGGTTAGTTTGAGGATGAGGGTTTTGGTGAGGGTTAGGGTTACGGTTAGGGATAGGTTGAGGATTAGGGTTAGTGTGAGGGTTAGGGTCTAGGTAAGGGTTAGGGTTAGATTTAGGGTGAGGGTGAGGGTGAGCATTAGAATTAAGATTAGGGTTAGGGTTAGAGTAAGGTGAGATTGAGGGTGAGGGTTAGGGTTTGGGATAGAATTAGGGTGAGGGTGAGCGTGAGGTTTATGTTTAAGATTAGGGTTAGGGTTATGGTGAGGGTTACGATGAGGGTGAGAGTGAGGCTTAGGCTTAGAGTTAGGATGAATTTTAGGTTTACGGTGAGGGCTACGGTGCGGGTGAGTTTTAGGGTGAGTGTGTGGGTGAGGTTGAGGGTTTTGGTTAGGTAAGGCTTATGTTTAGGGTTAGGGTGAGGATTAGGGTGAGGGTGAGGGTTAGGGTGAGGCTCAGGGTTAGGGTGAGAGTTAGAGTTACGGTGAGGGTTAGGGTTAGTTTGAGGCTGAGGGTTAGGTATAGGGTAAGGGTTAGGGTTAGTTTGAGGCTGAGGGTTAGGTATAGTGTAAGAGTTAGGGTTAGTTTGAGGCTGAGGGTTAGGTATAGGGTAAGGGTTAGGGTTATGGTGAGGGTTAGGGTTAGGGTAAGTGTTAGGGTGAGGGTGAGGTTTAGGGTTACGGTTAGGGTTAGTGTAAGGGTTAGAGTTATGGTGAAGGTTAGGGTTAGAGTTAGGATTAGGGTTAGGGTAAGGGTTAGGGTGAGGGTGAGGGTTAGGGTTAAGGTTAGGGTGAGGTTGAGGGTGAGGGTTAGGGTAAGTGTGAGTGTGAGGGTTTCGGTTATGTAAGGGTTAGGGTTAGGGTTAGGGTGAGGATTAGGGTGAGGGTGAGGGTTATGGTTGGGTCAGCTTTAGGGTGAGGTTAAGTGTTAGGGTGAGGGTGAGTGTGAGTGTGAGTGTGAGGGTGAAGGTTAGGGTTTCGGTTAGGTAAGGTTTAGGGTTATGGTTAGGGTGAGGATTAGGGTGAGAGTGAGGTTTAGGGTGAGGTTAGTTGAGGCTGAGGGTTAGGGTGTGGGTGAGGATTCAGGTGAGGGTGAGGGATCGGGTGAGGGTGAGAGTTAAAGTTAGGTTTAGGGTGAGGGTTAGGGTTGAGGTGAGGGTTAGGGTTAGGGTTAGGGTGAGGATGAGGATTCGGGTTCGGGTGAGTGTGAATGTTAGGGTGTTGGTGACATTTAGGGTTAGGGTGAGGGTGATGCTGAGGGTTAGGGTTAGGGTTAGTTTGAGGATAAATGTTAGGGTGAGGATTAGGGTGAGTGTGAGGGTTATGGTTAGCATAAGGTTTAGGGTGAGGGTTAGGGTTAGGGTTAGGGTAAGGATTAGGGTTAGGTAAGGGTTAGGGTTAGGGTTAGGGTTAGTGTTAGGTTGAGTGTTAGGCTTAGGGTTAGGGTTAGGGTGAGGGTTAGGGTTAAGTTTAGGGTTAGGGTAAGGTTAGGGTTAGCATGAGGTTTAGGGTTAGGGTGATGTTTAGGGTGACGGTGAGGGTTAGGGTGATGTTGAGGTTGAACTTGAGGGTTAGGGTGACGGTGAGGGTGAGTGGGAGGGTGACGGTGAGGGTTAGGTTTAGGGTGAGGGTAAGATTTAGGGTTAGGATTAGGTTTAGGGAAAGGGTTAGGCTGAGGGTGAGGGTGAGGTTAGGTAAGTGTTAGGGTTAGGTTTAGGGTGAGGATTAGGGTGAAGGTGAGGGTTAGTGTTAGGTTGAGGTTTAGGGTTAGGGTTAGGGTGAGGGTTAGGGTGAGAGTTAGGGTTAAGGTTATGATGAGGGTTAGGCTTAGTGTGAGTGTTCCGGTTAGGTTTAGGGTTAGTGTGAGGATAAGGGTTAGGGTGAGTGTTAGGTTGAGACTGATTGTTAGGGTTAGCGTTAGAGTTAGTTTGAAGGTTAGAGTGGGGGTTAGGGTGAGGGTTAGGTTTCGGGTTAGGGTTGGGTGAGGTTTAGGATGAGGGCAAGGGTTAGGGTTAAGGTGAGAGTGAGGGTGAGGGTAAGGGTTAGGGTTAGGGTCAGGGTTAGGGTGAGGGTGAGGTTTAGGGTTTGCATTAGGGTTAGGGTTAAGTTTAGATTGAGTGTTAAGTTTAGTGTTAGGGTGCATGTTAAGGTTAGGGTTAGAGTGAGGGTGAGGGTCAGGGTTAGGGTTTGGATTAGGTTTAGTGTTAGGGTGAGGCTGAAGGTGAGGCTGAGGGTGAGGGTGAAGGTGAGGGTTAAGTTTAGGGTT
>NW_027205854.1:0-11772 GCF_024711535.1 Dipodomys merriami | reverse complement strand
CTAAACCTAACTCTCACCCTTACCATAACCCTCACCCTCAGTCTAACCCTCACCTTTACCCTTACCGTCAACCTGACCCTAACACTCACGCTAAACTTAACTCTCACCCTTACCATAAGCATCACCCTCAGCCTAACCCTCACCTTTACCGTTACCATCAACCCTACCCTAACACTCACCCTAACCCTACCCCTCACACTGACCCTAAACCTACTCCTAAACCTCACCCTTACCCTAATCCTAACCCTAACCATAACCCTAATATTAAACCTCACCCTATCCCTAAACCTAAGACTCACCCTAACACTTACCCTAATCCTAATCCTAACCCTAAACCTAACCCTCACCCTCACCCTCACCCTCACCCTAACCCTCACCCTAACCCTAATTCTAACACTAACCCTAAACCCAACCCTCAATCTCAGCTTCACTATTACCCTAACTCTAAACCTAAACCTCACCCTCAGCCTAAGCCTAACGCTAACCCTAACCCTAACACTAAACCTCACCCTAAACCTAACCCTAACCCTCACCCTCACCATAACCATAACCCTACCCCTAACCCTAACAATAAAACACACCCTCACTGTAACCCTAAACCTAACCCTAACCCTCACCCTAAACCTAACTCTCACCCTCACCGTAACCCTAACACTCATCCTAAACCTCACCCTAACCCTAAACCTAAACCTCACCCTAACCCTAACCCTAACTCTCACCCTCACCCTAGCCCTCACCCTAACCCTAATATTAACCCTAATCCTCATCCTAACCCTCACCATAACCCTAACCCTAACCCTCACACTAATCCTAAGCCTAACCCTAACCCTCAACCTAACCCTAACCCTAACCCTCACTGTAACCCTAACCCTGACCTTCACCCTAACCCTAAACTTAACCCGAACCCTAAATCTCACCCTAACCCTACCCCTAACTCTGACCCTAAACCTAACCATCACCCTCACCCTCACAGTAAGCCTAACCCTAAGCCTAACCCTAAACCTAACCCTAACCCTCAAACTCACCCTAAACCTTTCCCTATATCTAATCCTAACACTAAGCCTTACCCTCACCCTCACCCTAACCGTCACCGTAACACTAACTCCAAGATTAACCCTAACCCTAACCCTCATCATCAGCCTCACCCTAACCCTAACTCTAACACTAAACCTCAGCCTCATCCTAAACCTAACCCTAACCCTAACCCTAACCCTAACCCTAAACCTCACCCTCACCCTAACTCTAAACCTCACACTCACCCTAGCCCTCACCTTCACCCTAATCCTAACCCTCAAACTCACCCTAACCCTATACTTAACCGAACCTTAAATCTCACCCTAACCCTAACCCTAACTGTCACCCAAACCCTAAACATCACCCTCATCCTCACTCTCAGCCTAACCTTAAGCCTAAGCCTTACCCTAACCCTAACCTTCACACTCATCCGAACCCTTACACTAATCCTAATCCTAACCCTTAGACTAAACCTCACCCTCACCCAAACCCTCACCGTAACCCTAACTCTAGCATTAACCCTAAACCTAACCCTCAACCTTACCCTAACTCTAACCCTAACCCTAACACTAAACCTCACCCTAACCCTAACCTTATCCCTCACCCTCACAGTAACCGTAACCCTAACCCTAACAATAACCCTAACCCTAACCCTCACCCTAACCATAACCTTCACCCTAACATTAACCCTCACCCTAACACTTACCCTCACCCTATCACTAACCCTAACCCTCACACTAAATCTCACACTAACCCTAACCCTCATCGTAATCCTAAACCTCACCCTAATCCTAACCTTAATTCTAACTCTCTCCCTCACCCTAGCCCTCACCCTGAACCTAATTCTAACCTTCACCCTCACCCTTATCTTAACCCTCAACCTCAGCCTAAACCTCACCATTACCCGTACCATCATCCTCACCCTGTCACCCAAACCCTAAACCTCATCCTAACCCTCAACCTAAACTTAAACCTAACCATCACCCTAACCCTAACCCTCACCATCAACCTCATGCTCAGCCTAACCCTAAGCCTAAGCCTAACACTCACTCTAACTCTCACCCTCACCCTAGCCCTCACCCTAACCCCAATCCAAACCCGATCCCTCATCCTAACCCTCACCCTAACCCTAACCCTAACCATCACCCTAACACTAATACTCACCCCCACCCTCACCCTCAGCATAACCCTAACCCTAAGCCGAACCCGAAACCCTAACCCTCACATACCCTCACCATAAGCCTAATCCTAATCCTAACCCTAACCCTAACCCTAAACATCAACTTAACCCTCACCCTAACCTTAACCCTAACAATAATCCTAACCCTAACCCTCGACCTAACCCTCCCCCTAACCCTAAATCTAATCCTAAAACTAACCATCACCTTATCCCTAATCCTAACCCTAACCCTCACCCTAACCCTCACCCTCACTCTAAACCTAACCCTCATTCTAACCCTCACCCTAACCCTAACCCTAAACCTAAATCTCACCCAAACACTAACCCTAACCCTCACCTCACCCTAGCCCTCACCCTAACCCTAATTCTGACCCCAATCCTAATCCTAACCCTCACCCTAACCCTAACACTAAGCCTCACTCTAATCCTAAGCCTAACCCTAACCCTCAACCTAACCCTAACCTCACGCTCACCGTAACCCTAACCCTAGCCCTCACCGTAACCCTAAACTTAACCCGAACCCTAACTGTCACCATAACCCTACCCCAAACTCTCACCCTAACACTAACACTCACATTCACCCTCACCCTCAGCCTAACCCTAATCCTAAGCATAAACCTGAACCTAACCTCACACTCATCCTAACCCTTACCCTAAACCTAATCCTAACCCTTACCCTCACCCTAAACCTTACGGTAACCATAACTATAACATGGACCTAACACTAACCCTCACCGTCACCCTAACCCTAACCCTAAACCTCACACTAACCCTAACCCTAACCCTAATCCTCAATCTAACCCTCACCCTAACCCTAACCCTAACCCTAAACCTAACCCTAATCCTCACCCTTATCTTAACCCTCACTCTCAGCCTAAACCTCAACTTTACCCTTACCAAAATCCTCACCCTAATCCTCAACCTAACCCTAAACCTCATCCTAACCCTCACCCTAAACGTAATCCTAACGATCACCCTAACCCTAAACCTCACCCTCAACCTCTTGCTCAGCCCAACCCTAAGCCTAAGCCTAGCCCTAACACTAACCTTCACACTCAGCCTAACACTTACCCGAATCCTAATTCTAACACTAAGCCTAACCCTCACCCTCACACTAACCCTCACCGTAACCCTAACTCTAACACTAAGCCTAACCCTAACCCTCACCTTCAGCCTCAACCTAAACCTAACTCTAACCCTAAACCTCACCCTCACCCTAACCCCAACCCTAAACCTCACCCTAAATCTCAGCCTAACCCAAACCCTAAACCTAACCCTCACCCTCACCCTAACGCTAACCCTAATCCTCACCCCCAACCTCACTCTCAGCCTAACCCTAAGCCTAAGCCTAACTCTAACCCAAACCCTCAGATACCCTCACCCTAACCCTAACACTAAACCTAACGCTAACCCTAAACCTCAGCCTAAGCCTCACCCTAACCTTAACCCTAAGACTGAACCTAACCCTAACCCTCGACCTAAACATCCCCCTAATCCAAAACCTAACCCTAAAACTCACCCTCACCCTAACCCAAATCCTAACCCTAACCCTAAACCTCTGCCTCACTGTTACCCTAACCCTCAACCTAACCCTAACCAAAACCCTAACCCTAACCCTAAACTTTACCCTAACACTAACTCTAATCCTCACCATCACCCTAGCCCTCAACGTAACTCTAATCCTAACCCTAACCCTCACCCTTACCATAAACTTTACCAAACTCTGAATCTCACCCTAACCCTAACACTAACCCTCACCTTAACCCAAACCCTCACCCTCACCCTCACTCTCAGCCTAAACCTAACCCTAAGCCTAACACTAACCCTAACCCTCACACACACCCGAACCCTTACACTAATCCTAATCCTAACCCTAAGCCTAACCCTCACCCTCACTCTCACCCTCACACCAACCCTCACCCAAAACCTAACTCTAACACTAACCCTAAACTTAACCCTCAACCTCAGCCTCACCCTTACCCTAACTCTAACCCTAAACCTCGCCCTCACCCTAAGCCTAACTATAACCCTAACCCTAACACTAAACCTCACCCTAACCCTAACCCTAACCCTCACCCTCACAGTAACGGTAACCCTAACCCTAAACCTATCAGTAACCCTAACCCTAATACTAACCCTAACCCTAACCATAACCCTCACCCTAACATTAACCCTCACCCTAACACTTACCCTCAACCTAACATTAACCCTAAACCTAACACTAAATCTCCCACTAACCCTAACCCTCACCCTAATCCTAAACCTCACCCTTATGCTAAACCTAACTCTAACCCTCACCCTGACCCTAGCCTTCACCCTAACGCTAATTCTAGCCCTCAGTCTCACCCTAACACTAACCCTCATCCTCACCCTATACCTCACACTAACCCTAACCCTAACCCTAATCCTCAATCTAACCCTCACCCTAACCCTTACCCTAACCCAAAACCTAACCCTCAACCTCACCGTAACCCTAACCCTAAATCTCATCCTTCCCCTAACCCTCACCCTAACCCTAATCCTAACCCTAACCCTTATCCTAACCATCACCCTAACACTAACCCTAACCCTAACCCTCACCCTCACCCTCACACTAACCCTAACCCTAACACTAAACCTCAATTAACACCAAAACTCACCCTCACTATAACCGTTACCCTAACACTAACCCTAACCCTAAACTTAACCGTAACCCTAACTCTCACCCAGACCCTGAACCTAATCCTCACCCTAACCCTAACCCTCACCCTCACCCTCACCCTCAGCCTAACACTAAGCCTAACTCAATCCCTAACCCTAACCCTCATCCTATCCCTCACACTAACCCTAACCCTAATCCTAATGCTAACCCTAACACTAAACCTCACCTTCAACCTAACCCTCAACTTAAGCCTAATCCTAACATTATTCCTAACCCTAAACCTAATCCTAAAACTCATCCTGAACCCTAAACAGCACACTAACCCTCACACTAATCCTCAACCTAACCCTCAACCTAACATTAACCCTAACACTAACCCTAACATTAACGCTCGACCTAACCCTACAACTAACACTAAATATAACCCTAAACCTCCCCCTCATCCTAACCCTAATCCTAAACTTAACACTAAACCTCACCCTAAACCTAAACCTCACCCTCACCCTCACCCTCACCATAACTCTAACCCTAACCATAACAATAACACAAATCCTAGCCCTAAACCTAACCCTTACCCTAATCCTAATCCTAACACTCACGCTCATCCTAACCATAATCTTAACCCTAACCCTCAACCTAACCCTAACCCTCACCCTCACTGTAACCCTATCCCTCATCCTAACCCTAACCCAAACGCTAACCCTAACAATAAACCTTACCCTAACACTAACCCTAACCCTCACCCTCACCCTAGCCCTCACTCTAAACCTAATTTTAGCCCTAACCCTCACCCTAACCCTAAACATAATAGAACCTTAACTCTCACACTAACACTAACCCTAACATTCACCGTAACCTTAACCCTCACCCTCACCCTCACTCTCAGCCCAAACCTAAGCCTAAGCCTAACCATAACCATCACACTCACCCTAACCCTTGCCCTAATCCGAATCCTAACCCTAAGAATAAGCCTAACCTTCACCCTCAAAATCACCCTAATCCTAACCCTCACCCTAACATTAACTCAAACACTAACCCTAACACTAACCCTCAAACTCAGCCCCACCCTTACCCTAACTCTAAACCTAAACCTCACCCTTGCCCTAACTCTAACCCTAACCCTAAACCTAAATTTTACCCTAACCCTAACACTAAACCTCACCCTCAACCTAGCACTCACCCTAACCCTAATCCTAACACTAACCCTCATCCTAACTCTCCCCATAACCCTAATCCTAAACCTCACCCTCAACCTAACCCTAACCCTAAACTAACCCTAACCCTAACACTAACCATAACCCTAACCCTAACCCTCAACATAACCCTCACCCTAACCCTAACTCTAACTCTAAACCTCACCCTCACCCTAAACCTAACTCTAACCCTAACCCAAAACCTAAACCTGACGATAACCCTAAACCCTAACGCTCACCCTTAATCTCAAGGTTACCTTAACCCAAAACCCAACACAAACAATAACCCTAACCCTAATCCTAACCCTCACCCTAACCAAAACCCTCACCGTAACCCATACCCTAACCCAAACACTAACCCTCACAGTAACCCTAACACTAACCTCACCCTATCCCTAACTCTAACCATAACCCTAACACTAAAAACCTCAACCTAACCCTAACCCTAACCCTCACCCTCACCCTCACCATAACGGTAACCCTAAAATAACCCTAACCCTAACCCTAATCCTAACCCTCACCCTCACCCTAACCCTAAACCTAACCCTAACACTCACCCTAACCCTAACCCTAACCCTTACCGTAACCCTAACCCACATCCTAAAACTTACCCTAACCTTAACCCTAAACCTCACCCTAACCCTAACCCTACCCCTAACCCTCAACCTAACCCTAATCCTCACACTCAACGTAAACCTAACCCTAACCCTCACCCTAACTCGAAACATAACCTGAACCCTAACTCTCACCCTAACCCTCACCCTCACGCTCACGCTCAATGTAACCCTAAGCCTAACGCTAACCCTAACCTTAACCCTCACACTCACCCTAACCATTACCCCAATCTTAATCCGAACCCTAACGGTTACCCTCAGCCTCAACCTAGCCATTACCCTAACCCTAATCCTAACACTAACCCTCATCCTAACCCTCTCCATAACCCTAACCCTAACCCAAACAATAACCCTAAACATCAAGCTCACCCTTAGCCCAAACCTAAGCCTAACCCTAAGCCTAACCCTAAACCTAACCACAACCCTCACACTCATTCTGCACCCTCACCCTCACCATAACTCTAACCCTAACCCTAACCCTAACCCTAAACCACACCCTTACCCTATACCTAACCCTAACCCTAACCCTCATCCTCACCCTAACCCTAACACTAAACCTAACCCTAACCCTCACTCTAACCGTCACCCTAACCCTATATCTAACCCTAAACCTCACCCTAAACCTCATCCTAACCCTAACCCTAACCCTAAACCCCACCCTAACCCTAAACCTAAACCTCAACCGCAACCTCACCCTCACTGTAACTCTAACCCTAACCCTAAAAATATCACTACACCTAACCCTAACCATCACCCTAACCCGAATCCTCACCCCACCCTCACCCTCAGCCTATCCCTAAGCCTAAGCCTAAACTTTAACCTAACCCTCACACTCATGCTCACCCTAACCCTAATCCTAAACCTAACCCTATCCCTAAACCTCAACCTAAACCTCACCCTCACCCTAACACTAACATTAACCCTAAACCTAAACCTCACCCTAACCCTCCCGCTAACCCTAACTCTAAACCTAAACTTCAACCTCACCATAAACCTAACCCTAACCCTTACTCTAAACCTCACCCTAACCCTAACCCAAACCCTCACCCTCAACCTCACCGTAACTCTAATCCTAACCCTAACAATAAAACTAACCCTAACGCTAACCCTAACCCTAAACATAACCCTCACCCTCAGCCTCACCCTCACTGCAAACTTCACCCTAACCATAAAACTAAAAATAACTCTAACCCTAACCCTAACCCTAATCCTCAATCCCACATGCACCCTCAGCCTAATCCTAACCCTAACCCTAACCCTAAACCTCACCATAACCCTAACCCTAACACTAACCCTAAGACTAACCCTAACCCTAATCCTAAACCTCACCCTAACCGTAAACCTAAACCTCACCCTCAACCTAGCCCTCACCCTAACCCTAATCCTAACCCTAACCCTCATCCTAACCCTCCCCATAACCCTAAACCTAACCCTCACCCTCAACCTAACCTTCACCCTAACCCTAACCCTAACCCTAACACTAACCCTAATCCTAACCCTCAACCTAAACATCACCCGAAGCCTAACTCTAACCCTAAACCTCACCCTCACCCTAATCCTAACTTTAAATCTTACCCAAACCCTAAACCTCACTTTAACCCTAAACCCTAACCCTCACCCTTACGCTCACCATAACCGTAACCCTAAACATAACTCTAACAATAACCATAACCCTAATCCTAACCCTCACACTTACCACAACCCTCACCGTAAACCATACCCTAACCCTCACACTAACCCTAACCCTAACCTCACCCTAACCCTAACTCTAACCTTAACCCTAACACTAAAAACCTCAACCTACCCCTAACCCTAATCCTCACCCTCAACCTCACCATAACTGTAACCCTAACAATAACGCTAACCCTAATCCTAACCCTCACAGTCACCCTAACCCTAAACCGAAACTTAACCCTCACCCTAACCTAACCCTCACACTTACTGTAAACCTAACCCTCATGCTAACCCTCACCCTAACCAGAACCTTCACTGTAACCCATAACCTAACCCAAACACTAACCCTAACCCTAACCTCACCCTAACCCTAACTCTAACCCTAACCCTAACATTAAAAACCTCAACGTAACCCTAACCCTCACCCTCACCCTCACCATAACCATAACCCTAACAATAACCCTAACCCTAACCCTAATCCTAACACACCCTCATCCTAACCTTAAATCTAACCCTAACACTCACCCTTACCGTAACCCTTACCCTCATCCTAACCCTCACTCTAACTCTACCCCTAAACCTAAACCTCACCCTAACACTAACCCTAACCCTCACCCTCAACCTAGCCCTCAACCTAACCCTAATCATAAACCTAATCCTCATCCTAACACTCACCCTAACCCTAACCCTAAACCTCACCCGAAGCCTAACCCTAACCCTAACCCTCAACCTAAGTCTAACCCTCACACTCAACGTAAACCTAACCCTAACCCTCAATTTAACCCTAAACTTAAACTGAACCCTAACTCTCACCATAACCCTAACCCTCACCCTCACCCTCAGTGTAACCCTAAGCCTAACCCTAACCCTACCCCTAACATTCACACTCACCCTAACCCTTACCCTAATGCTAATTCTAACCCTAACCCTCACCCTCAGCCTCACCCTAACCATAACCCTAACCCTAAACCTCACCCTAACCTGATCCTAAACCTCACCCACACCCTAGCCATTACACTAACCCTAAACCTAACACTAACCCTCATCCTAACCCTCCCCATAACCTTAACCCTAAACCTCACCCTCACCCAAGCCCTCACCCTAACCCTAATCCTAACCCTAATACTCATCCTAACCCTCAGACTAACCCTAACCTTAACTCTCACCCTCACCCTCACACTAACCATAACCCTAACCCTCAACCTAACCCTAACCCTCACCCTTACTGTAACCATTACCCTAACCATCACCCTAACCCTAAACTTAACCCGAACCCTAACTCTCACCCTAACCCTGACCCTAACCGTCACCCTAACCCTAACCCTCACCCTCACCCTCAGCCTAAACCTAAGCCTAACCCTATCCTTAAACCTAACCCTCATCCTATCCCTCACCCTAACCCTAAACCTAATCCTAATCCTAACCCTAACCCTAAACCTCACCCTCACCCTAACCCTCAACTTAAGCCTAACACTAACATTAATCCTAAACCTAACCCTAACCCTATACCTCAGCCTAAACCCTAAACCTTACACTAACCCTCACACTAGTCCTCAACCGAAACCTCACCCTAACCTTAATCCTAACACTAACCCTAACATTAACACTCGACCTAACCCTACAACTAACCCTAAATCTAACCCTAAACTGCCTCCTAATCCTAACCCTAACCCTAATCCGCACTCTAACCCTAAAACTCACCCTCAACCTCACCCACACCCTCACCATAACTCTAACCCTAACCCTAACAATAACACTAATCCTAACCTTAAAGCGAACCCTAACCCTAAACCTAAACCTAACACACATCCTCACCCTAACCATCATCTTAACCCTAACCCTCAACCTAACCCTAACCCTCACCCTCACAGTAACCCTAACCCTCACCTAACTCTAACCCTAAACCTTATCCTAACACTAACCCTATCCCTAGCCCTCATTCTATCCCTAATCCTAACCCTAACCCTCACCCTACCCCTAAACATAATCGAACCCTAACTCTCACCCTAACCCTAACCCAAACTTTCACCCTATCCCTAACCCTCACCCTCACCCTCACTGTCAGCCTTACCCTAAGTCTAAGCCTAACCCTAACCCTAACGATCACACTGACCCTAACCCTTACCCTAATCCGAATCCTAAACCTAAGCCTAATCCTCACCCTCATCCTCATCCTAATCCTAACCCTCACCCTAAAACTAACTCTAACACTAACCCTAACCCTCAACCTCAGCCTCACCCTTAACCTAACTCTAAACCTAAACCTCACCCTTACCGTAAGCTAAACCTAAACCTTACCCTAACCCTAACACTAAACCTCACCTTCAACCTAGCACTCACCCTAACCCTAATCCTAACCCTAACCCTCATCCTAAACCTTCCCATAACCCTAACTCTAAACCTCACCCTCAAGCTAACTCTCACCCTAAACTTAACTCTAACCCTAACACTAACCCTAACCCAAGCCCTCAACCTAACCCTCACCCTAACCCTAACTCTAACTCTAAACCTCAACCTCACGCTAACCCTAACTCTAACCCTAACCCAAAACCTAAAACTCACCCTAAACCTAAACCCTAACGCTCACCCTTACCCTCAACGTTACATTAACCCAAAACCTAACCCAAATAAAAACCCTAACCCTAATCCTAACCCTCACGCTAACCACAGCCCTCACCATAACCCATAGCCTAACCCAAACACTAAATCTCACAGTAACACTAACCCTGCCCTCACCCTAACCCTAACTCTAACCGTAACCCTAACACTAAAAACCTCAACTTAACCCTAACCCTAACCCTTACCCTCACCTAAATGTAACCCTAAAAATAACCCTAACCCTAACCCGAATCCTAACCCTCACCCTCACCCTAACCCTAAACCTAACCCTAAACCTCACCCTCACCCTAACCCTAACCCTCACCCTTACCGTAACCCTAACCCTCATCCTAACCCTCAAACTAAACGTAACCTTAACCCTAAACCTGACCCTAACACTAACTTTAACCATCACCCTCACACTAGCCCTCACCCTAACCCTAATCCTAAACCTAATCCTTATCCTAACCCTCACCCTAATCTTAACCATAACCATCACCCTAACCCTAAACCTAACCCTAACCTTCAACCTAACCCTAACCCTCACCTTTACCTTAACCCTTACCCTCATCCTAACCCTCACCCTAACTCTAAGCCTAATCCTCATCCTATCCCTCACCCTAACCCTAACCCTAAACCTCACCCTAACCCTAACCCTCAACCTAACTCTAACCCTCACACTCAACGGAAACCTAACCCTAACCCTCAACCTAACTCTAAACTTAACCTGAACCCTAACTCTCATCCTAAACCTAAACCTCACCCTCACCCTCAGTGTAACCCTAAGCCTAAGCCTAAGCCTAACCCTAACACTCACACTCACCCTAACCCTTACCCTAATCCTAATCCTAACCCTAA
>NW_027205853.1:0-11783 GCF_024711535.1 Dipodomys merriami | reverse complement strand
AAACCAATTATAAAAAAAGAAAAAAAAAGACTTTAGCTCACTTATTTATTGGGCAGTTGTTTCTTTGAAGATTTGTTGTTGGGGAATTCAATTTTTTGAGTTCCAAGTATGTTTTAGATATGAGATCCTTGTCCGTTGTATGGCCAGTGAAAATCTTCTCCCAATCTGGGCTTTCTCTTGATCGTGCCAAGTAGGTTATTTTCCATGCAGAAGCTATGCAATTTCATGCAATCCCATTTGTCCAACATTTATTTAAATTGTGTGTTTCTGGGTATCTATTAAGAAAATTTCGGCCTGTGCCAAGGAGACCTATGGTAGCTCCTATTCTGTCCTGTAATGTTTTGAGAGTTTCTGCGTTGACCCAGCGGTCTTTGAAGTATTTGTAGTTGATTCTGCTGCAGGGTGATATATAAGGATCTAGCTTTAGCTTTTTACAAGTAGTTAACCAATTTTGCCAGCTCCATTTACTGAAGAGGCTGTCTTTCTTCCATTCTAGTTTTTTAGCTCCATTACCGAGGATTAAGTGGCTATAAGTCTGTGAGTTCATTTCTGATTTTTCAAATCTATTCCATTGGTCCTGAGGTCTGTTCTTGTGTCAGTACCAAGCTGTTTTGATAACTACGGCATTGTAGTAGTGTATGAAATTTGGTACTGATATTCCTCCTGCAGTGTTCTTTCTGTTGAGGATCGTTTTAGTTATTTGGGGTCTTTTATTGTTCCATATGAATTTTTGGATTTCTTTTTCTATTTCGTGGAAAAATAAGGATGGGATTTTGATAGGTATCGCATTGAATTTGTATATAGCCTTGGGAGGTATTGTCATTTTCAAGATGTTGATCCTTCCAATCCAGGAGCATGGGAGGTTTTTCCACTTCCTAAGTTGTGTTTTGATTTCCTTTTTCAGGTTTTTAAAGTTTTCGTCATAAAGATTCTTCACTTCTTTGATTAAGTAAATTTCTACGTATTTTATATTTTGTTATTTTGTGTGGCTATTTTGAATGGAGTTGCCTTCCTGATTTCACCCATGCTTTACTCAGTGTTGTCATACAGATAAGCCATTGATTATTGAGGGTTAATTTTATACCCTGCTTCTTTGCCAAAGTTTTGAATCAGCTTCAGAAATTTGGAAGTGGAGGCCATGGGATTCTTTAAATAGAAAATCATGTCATCTGCAAAGAGTTTTACTTCATCTTTCCCCATTTGGAACCCCTTTGTGTTTCCATCTTCTCTTATTGCAGTATCTAGGCATTCTTATACTAAGTTGAAGAGAAGTGGAGAGAATGGACATCCTTGTCTCATTCCTGAGTTAAGAGGAAATGGCTTTATTTTTCCACCATTAAGTATAATGCTGGCTGTAGGTTTGTCATATACAGCTTTTATTGTATTGAGTAATATTTCCTGGATTCCTAATTTTTTCAGACCCATTATCATAAAGGGTTTGATGCATCTTGTCAAATGCTTTTTCTGCATCTGTTGAGATAACCATGTGGTTCTTATCCTTGCTCTTTGTTGATGTGATGAGTTATATTAATTGATTGTGTATATTGAACCAGCTTTGCATCCCTGAAATGAAACCTGTTAGAATGTGATGTATGATTTTTTGGATGACTTTTTGAAGTTCATTGACCAAAATTTTGTGGAGAAATATTGCATCAATATTCATCAGAGAAATGGGTCTATAGTTCTCTTTATTTAATGAGTCCCTGCCTGTATTTGGAATAAGGGTTATTATGGATTCATAGAATGAGTTCTGTAGTGAATTTTCCCTTTCAATTTCATTGAAGAGTTGGAGGATTATTGGTTTGTGCTCTGCTTTGAGGGACTTGTAGAATTCCGCTGTAAATCCATCTGGTTCTGGGCTTTTCTTCGATAGGAGGTCTCTTATTGCTGTTTCGATTTCAATCCTTGATATGGGCCTGTTAAGATGGTTTATCTCATTTTAGTTTATTTTTGGCATGTCCATATTTGCTAGGAAAAGGTCCATTTATGCCAAGTTCTCAAACTTATTAATATAACGGTTTGAGAAGCATTCCCTTATAATTTTCTGAATCTTGTTGTTTCTGTGGTGATGTTTCCATTCTCATCTCTGAATTTATTTATTTGGGTGTGTTCTCTTCTTGTTCTGATAAGATTTGCTAATGGTCTTTCAGTTTACTTAATTTTTTCCAAGAACCAACTCTTTGTTTTGTGTATTCTTTCTATGGACTTTTTAAAAAGGCTAATTCGTTTAATTCCTATTTAATTTTAAGTATTTGTTTCCATCTATTTGATTGGGGTTCATCTTGTTGCTCTTTTTCAAGGAGGTTCAAATATCTTATAAAAATGTTGGTTTCAGATCTCTCCAATTTGTTGATGTAGGAACTCAGAGCTATAAAATTGCCTCTGAGTACTGTCTTTGCTCTTTCCCAGAAGTGCTGGTAATTTGTGTTTTCATTTTTGTTGATTATCATGAATATTTGAATTTACTTTCTAATCTCTTCCATGACACACTGTTGATTCAACAGTATGTTGTTCAGCCTCTATATGTTACAGGACTTTTTTTGGTGGCCTTTGGTGTTGAGTTCTAAGTTTATTCCCTTGTGGTCTGAGAGAATGTATGGTAAAACTTCAATGTTTCTGAATTTGGACAAGTTTGCTTCAAGACCTAAAATGGGGTCTATTTTGGAAACTGTTCCATGTGAGGCTGAGAAAAACGTGTATTCTGATGGTGCTGGGGGAAATATTCTGTAGATATCTGTTAAATCTAGTTGATCCATGCAGTTGTTTAGATCTGCAGTTTCTCTGTTAAGTTTTGCTGACTTCATCTGTCTTGTGGGTTTAGTGGTGACTTAAATTCTTCAACAATTTATGTCTTTGGATATATGTGAGCTCTGAGGGAAAGTAGTGTTTCTTGGATGAATCTGGGTGATCCATTGTTTGCCAAATAGAGATTTAGAATTGTAATATCCTCCTGAAGGGGAGATCCCTTAATTAGTATGTAGCAACCTTCTTTATGTCTTCTCACTAATTATAATTTGAAGTCTAGTTTATATGATATTAGGATTGCCACTCAAGCCTCTTTATGCGGCCATTTGCTTGGTAGAATTTATTCCAGCCTTTCACTTACAAAATGTGTTTGCTTGTATGAGCAGGTTCTGACTCCTGAAGGCAGCAGATAGAAGGATCTTGCTTTTTAATCCAACTATACAGTCTATCACTTAATTGGAGAGTTAAGTCCCTTAATCTTGAGTGTTAGGACTGAGAGGTGTTTGGGAGTTCCTGCAATGTTATCCACCTTGGTTGCTGGAGCAACTAGATTCTTCCTATAATTCTTGGATTCTCAGTTTGGGTGCAGTTTCTTGGTCTTTATTGTGGTCTTGTTGGTTTTCTATGTGTAGGACATCGTTTAGTATCTTTCATTGGGCTGGTTTGTTGGAGATATATTGTTTCAGTTTTTCTTTGCTATGGAAGGTTTTTATTTGACCTTCGGTTATGAAGGAGAGCTTAGCTGGGTACTGTATGATTGAATGATAGTTGTTCGTCTTTAGGACATGGCCTACATCATTCCAGGCTCTTCTTACTTTAATTGTCTCTGATGACAAATCTGAGGTGATGCTAATTGGTTTCCCTTTGTAAGTAGTTGATCTATTCTACTTGACAGCTTTAAGGATTTTTTTTCCTTGGAATTGATCCTGTGTGGATTATAATGTACTGGTGAGATATCCTGCCCTAGTTTGGTCTATTTGGGGTTCTAAAAGTTTCTTGTATCTGAATAGACCTATCTTTTTGCATGTTTGGAAAGTTCTTTGCTATGGTCATGTTAACCAAATTTCCTAGACCATTAAATTCTGTCTCTGCGGGCTGGGAAGGTGGCTCAGTGGTAGAGCTCTGGCCTTGCATGCATGAGGCCCTGGGTTTGATTCCACAGCTCCATATAAGAAAAAAGAAAAAAATCTGGAAGTGGTGCTGTGGCTCAAGTGGTAGAGCGCTAGCCTTGAGCTGAAGAGCTGAGGGACATCGCCCAGGCCCACAGTTCAGGCACACAACCGGACCCAAAAAAGAAATTCTGTCTCTAGGTGCTCCTCTACACACATTATCCTCAGATTAGGCCTTCTGAGAGTGTCTTCCAAGTGTTGATCTATCATATTTCTTGGATTTCCCTTGGATACTTTATATTCTTTCTCTGTAATAACCTGGCTGTCCTCAATCCCTCAGATTTGCTCCTCTGCATGGTCTAACCTACTGTCGAGACTTTCTACTTTGTTTTTTATTTCTTTTCCTTCTAACTGGTTAGCTTTGATGGCTTCAAATCCTTTGTTGGAGCTTTGTCTTAGATCTTGTATGAACTTCTTTACCTCCTTAATTTGGGGTTCAGTGTTTATTCTCAAATCACTTAGTTGACTGGTTATGGTTTTCCTGGACACACATTCTTTCTGTTGGGCTCCATTCAGTATTCCCTTTGTGGTCTCCCTGAATTCTTTCAGCATTCTGTTTATGGATTCCATGAATGCCTCTGTTGATCTTTTTCTATTGTCATCCCGCTCTCCCAAGTCCTGTATTACTCTTTGATTAGCTTCCTCATGTTCATGCAATTCCTGTAGTTCTCTTTGACTGTTCTCAGTCTGCTCACGCAATTCCTTTATTTCTTTTTGACTGTTCTCAACCTGCTCACGCAATTCCTGTATCATTCTTATGAGTAGCTTCCTCACTCTCATGAGATTCCAGTATTAATCTTTGGTTTCCCTCTCTCTTCCTATCATGCTCACATTGAATCCTTTGCAGGTTTTCAATCTTTTCATTCATCATGTTTACCAGTAGTGTTTGTGGAGATTTTTGGGAACTCTCTTCTGGTTTATTCATTAAGTATGCTGTCAACTGATTTTCATGAGTGGGAATTCAGATACCTGGACTTGCCATTTTCCTTGTGCTTTTCCTGCTTGTTCTGCCTATTTGGTATGAAAATAACACCAATTTTTTGCTAGAACAAAATTTTAAGGCAAGCATCATCAAAGTTCTGTAGTTGCACAGACAAAAGTCAGCAGATACAATCTAGTTCAACAGATACAATCTATTCAACATCAAAAAACTATGGCTTAATGAGCTAAGAACAGCAAAGAATTTGGCAAATCACAAATTATTTATTTTAGTAAGAAATGTGGGCAAAAATAGGATTAGAGGGATTTTGAGCGGTAAAAGGATAGTGATTTTAACCAAGTTCTAATCTTAAAGAGGGACATGGATTAGACAGAATGATAGAAGCGTGATTAAGAAAAAAAAAAAGAAAAAATGGAAATACAAAAATTTAAATTTAAAAACTGAAACACTTAAAAATTATGTGTTTAACGACGATATTGACAGAATTAAAGGATAGGATGAGAGGAAAGGAGGGATAGAAAGGAGACATAAAAAACTAAAAAATAAAAATTCTTAAAAGTAGTTACTTGAAAATTATATAGGTATAAAGAGACATAATACTGCTCTTAAAGAATTTTAACCTAAGAGGTTGTGAACTGAGTAATAAATTTCTGGATTAAGTATGTACACAACGGGGCATAAGGTCTAATATTCAACGATGGGTAAATATCTGGGGATGATCAGAATAGCAATTAAGTCTCACAAAAAAAGAAAGGGAAAAAAATGAAAAGAATAAAAAAATAAGGACCAAAAGGTCAGAAGAGATTTTTTTTTTAAAAGCACACACACACACATTTACACCTAAAATAATAATGATGAGAAGAAAAAAATTAATAAAAAATATTATTTTTAAAAAATTAAAATTAAAGAAAAGTACAAAAAAGAGTTCTTTGATTTCTTTTTTTGGGGTGGTAGAATGTGAAGATACTCTATTTCCCCTGTGTCCATAACCAGTCACTTGGTGGAGTCTCTGGTCTGCTTGTGGTGTTTGTTTTTCCTGTGGCTTTATTAGTTTGCTTAAGTCAGTTTGTTTGACCAGGCAGAAAATTGCTCGCCATTACCCAGAATTTTGTGATCCTCCTCCCATGATAGTTCAGTGGGAGGGAGATCTGCTTTGAGTATCACGAAAGAGGGAGATGGCTGTTTCTTCTAATTTTGAGATGCTGTAATAAGGTTAGGTTCTGGGTAGGGTTGAGGCCTTTCTGCAAACAGTAGCTTTTCCCTGAGGTGTTAGCTCTGGAGACACACACAGCCCAGCCTGGAGCCATTCTCAGGGTTTATGTTTACTGAATTTCAATTGATTGTCTCAGCTGCTATAGGGAGGGGCAGCCTCTGGCTCTGTTTACCCAGTGAATAAAGTCACTCCTCCAAGGGCAGGGCTTCTTTGCCTGGGCTGGGTGACTTCTCTTGGGTGGAATTGATCCTGTCAAGTCAGGTTCCTGTTACCTCCTAAATGGGTCTTGCTTTCTTCCAAGTCCGGAGTTGGAGATAGCTGTTCAAATAGGCCTTTGTCAGTATCAAAGTTGGTGATCTCCAGTGGTGGTTTTCCCTCCTCAGCTCCCTGAGAAGAAGTGAGGATGTCAGAATTCTAGTCATGTCAGAGTCTTGGTTCCTGGGCCATCTCTGGTTTGCGATCTGCAGTATGAAGATATCTGCTCCTTGTCAGTTCTTACTGGTGTTGAGTAGAATCTGCTGTCCCGCTGTGTCTGGCATCTTTGTCCTGAACTCTGTGTTATAGGTATGCCGGCTATGGCAGCTGCCACTGCTGCCACAGCTGCCACAACTGTGGCTACCAGCAAGTGCTCTGATCTGTCTCCTTGCCTGGATTTTCCTTCTCTGGACAAACTCTCTGTACTGTGATGGGACACTTGGTGTGATTCTGTAGCCTAGGATTGTTCATTGGAACAGTAAAACTGCTTTCTATGCGAGAGCTTGTTTAGCCTCTAGCTTTGCCTCTACTCTGTCCCTCTGAACACATTTTTTGCCTCTTATTGAAGGATATTTGATATTTTAAAGTAGATTTGTCCAAATATAATATTAATTTAATCAATTATTTCATTAGGACAATGTTGGCCAGATTTATTTCCAGTAAATTTTATCCATTATAATAAATGAGAACATGCTGTGTCAGTCTCCTATTAATATGACAAAATACTTTATAAAATTAACTTCAAAGGAGGAAAGATTAATCTTGGTTTCTGATTTTATACATTTCAATTTACATTTCTTATCCTCATTGCTTTTGGTTGGTGGTGGTACCGTACCCCATATCAGGAACATGTGATGGAGTATGTGTATTCATGGAAGTGAGGAAGTAAAGAAAAGGAAAAATAGGAGTAGGATAGGGAGAAAGGGGAGGAGAGGGAGAAGGAGAGGAAGAAGGAAAAGTAGAAGGAGACAGAGAAGTAAACGAAGGAAGAGGAAGAAAGGATTTTGATCTTAAATCTTCTTTGATCACAAGTTCTCACTGACCTAATCTCTATAACTATGCCCACTTGAAAGGTTTTAACTCTTTATGGCAACATAGTGAAATCTAATTATTAATCCCAATCCTTTATTATTTTAGATTTAATTTCTGGGTAGATCTTTCTATACAATTGTGATAACTTCTGTTCCTAAATATGAGAGATGCTATTTGGCATAGAGGTGGTTTGCTTATACCATTGCTGGAGAGATGAAGGAAATATTTTGAGCTCAATTACATTTTATTTAATAGATAAGGAAGCTCTTAGAGATTTCATTTTGTGACCTTCAAAAATGACTATTTCATCTAACTCATAATGACTTGAATTTTTCATAATTTTATGGCATTTCCATTCAAGTATTTGTCATCGATAGTGAGGTTCTTTACTTCAAGTTGAAGGAAAAATAAATACTATAACGATCATTTATCAGAATTATTCTTTAAAGAATAGGTATAATATGAATTTCCTACCATTCAAAAATTAGTTATCTTCAAGTCTATAGGAGTAATTGGATAAGTGATTAAATATCTTGATTTAGTTATCTTATACTGAGGTTGATTCAATTTCTAAAAATCACTGTTGACATAAAATACATGAAATTCAGTGTTTCTCTGAAATGACTTGTAATCAAACCTCAGAAATAGATGACTAGTAACAAAGATATTTATATACTCACAAAATGTATGAATCTACAAAACCTAAAAAAGATTAGGTTTAAAAGAAGATAAATTCATGTGACCACAGTATATAATATTTAATTTAATGAAAAATTGCTTCATTCAGCCTTACAGAGCCTTTTGTTTTTAGCTTACATGAGAAATTTGATTAACAATCCCTTTTTTGCTTTTGAATATTAGAATATTTCAATTTGTTTAAAGATTCTGGCATTTAAACATTTGAGTGGATATTTTTTCATAAAAATGAAAAATCTTTTTCACAATGCAAGTTCAGGCTTAATAACAATAAATATCTAAATGTTAATTTGTTAAATTGAGCCTCTAGAATTCAAATAATATAATTTATTTTATTCTTAGATATATTAAATCTGTGCTAAATATGGATGTCTCAAGCTTGTAATTCTCGCTACTCAGGAAGATGGGGTTCAGAGTCAGCCTTGCCAAGAAAGTTTGTGAGACACATCTCAATTAATCAAACACACACATCAAAACACACACACACACATAGATACACACACATACAAAGCCAGAAATAGAATGGTGACTCAAATGATAGAGCAATAACCTTGAGGAAATAAACAACAAAAACTAAGAGATAGTTCTTGAGTTAAAATCACAAGAACAACACACACATAGACACACACACACACACACACTATTATGTCTAAATGCTTATTTTAGTTTGAAGAAATAAATAATATCATGAAAAGGAATATTTGTTACATATCTTGGAACATTTGAGAAGTTGTTTTTAGTATAATTTGTGTTAAGATATAACATAGGTTATTAAAATTAATATTAATCTAGTTATTGTTCATAATTACTCATAACACCATAGAGTACAACAGTTGGGATTTTTCTATAGCCATAAGAGATATTCTGAGTAAAAGGAAGAGAGGAATATAGGATGAAAGAAGAAAGAAAGAAAGAAAGAAAGAAAGAAAGAAAGAAAGAAAGAAAGAAAGAAAGAAAGAAAGAAAGAAAGAAAGGAAGGAAGGAAGGAAGGAAGGAAGGAAGGAAGGAAGGAAGAAAGAAAGAAAGAAAGAAAGAAAGAAAGAAAGAAAGAAAGAAAGAAAGAAAGAAAGAAAGAAAGAAAGAAAAAGGAAGGAAGGAAGGAAGGAAGGAAGGAAGGAAGGAAGGAATGAAGGAAGGAAGGAAGGAGAGAAAGAGAGAGAGAGGTAGGGATGGAGGGACGGAAGGAGGAAGCAAAGAAGAAAGGAAGGAAGGAAGGGAGGGAGAAAGGATGGGTCAAAATCTATTTAGCGCAACATAACCTCCATGTAATTAATCCTTTAGTAAAGTCAAGTTTGCAATTTTCAATTCTTTGCATGTTCTCCATGCATGAATGAAACCAACAAATGAAGGATCATAAATAACCAGGTGAATCTGTTTGCATCTGTAGTAATATGTATGCAAATCTTTTTCTCATTTTTTATACGTCATCAAATAAGATTTGCAAACAATTAACATTTTGTTATATTCTAAAAATTGATGAAACTAAAGGATTTCAATACATTATATAATGTGAATACAATTATTTTTAATGTTATTAATATTAAATTTTTCATGTTATATTAATTATAAAATTTTATTATGCATTTTATCAGACTAATTAGCATCCTCTGATTTTGGTTTCTGTGGGAGTTCTAATATCCGACTATAATAAAAATCAAAGGATATCTGTATTTCTTGGCACAAACGAATATTTCTGAAAGCAATTAACTCATCGGAGATTGTTGAAATAAGTTATCGGGTCCTTTAAATGCAGTATCATTTCATCTGTAAAAAGGGATAGGTTTACTTCTTCCCTATTTGGATCCCCTTTATGTTTTTCTTTTTATTTACTTATTTATATTTTTATTGTGAGAATACCGTACCGAAGAGTTACAATTACATGGGCAAGATAACATGCACAATTCTTATCAAGCATTGTTGCCTCCTCTTTGTTTCCCCTTCCCATACCTTTCCATACTCCCCCCACCCCACCCAAACCTCACTCCATCCCCCACCAAAGTTGTAAAATTCGTTTTTCGATATAACGACTTGTACATCTCATTTTGAAATGGGTCCACCTGTATCCCTAGTTAAACGATTTCTTTTTTCCCTTCCCCTCCACAAATTATACCAACATCAAATACAGTTAAAGCATGGGTTATACCATGGGGGAGGGACATACAAAGCAACAAAGAAATCATCTTATAAATATGTTAGAAACAATTGCAAGAAAGGAAAAAAATCATTTGAATACTTATGTTTTTCTCTTGCCTATTGATCTTGCTTTAAAGTCCACTACCATACTGAAGAGTAGTAGAGAAAGTGCACATCCGTTTCTCATTCCTGATTTTAATGTCTTCATGCTTCCACCATTAAGTAAATGCTAATTATCTCTGCCATATACATACTATGTATTATATTGAGGAATGTTCCATGTATTTCTAGCTTCTCAGACCTTTTAATCATAAAGTTGTATTGGAGCTTGTTAAAAGCTATTTCTACATCCCTACAGACAATCATGTGTTTCTTGTCCCTTCTTCTGCTGATGGTTTGTATGATGTTTATTGACAAGAATATTGAATCCAATTGTATCTTAGGATGAATCCTATTTGATTATACAATATAACTTTTCTGTTAGTTGCTGAAATTGGTTGGCGAGAATTTTATTAAGAAGTTCTGCATCATTGCTTGTCAAAGAGTTGGGTTCATAGTTTTCTTTTTTTGGTGAGTCCCTATGTGATTTGGCGAAGAGTCTAATTCTAGCTTCATAGAATTTGTTTGATAATTCCATTTCCCTTTCTATTCCATTAAAGACTTAGATCTGTGTATTGTAAGTTCTTTGCAGGCCTTAATTTCATGGTACATTCATTGAGTCCTAGATTATTCTTGAATGGGATGTGGTGTATTGACATTTCATTTTCATTTCTTCTTATGTGTTTCTCCTTGGTTCAGATAAAGTATAGGAAAGCATCAATTTCTCCAGGATTCCCCAGGAGATTGGCATAAGTTTTTCAAAGTTCTGTCTTATATCATTCTCAATTTTGCTTGTATCTGTTTGGTCTCATTTTTGTCTTTAATTTTCTCTATTTGGATGAGTTCTCTTATTGCTTTGGTATTTTTTATTATGAAGGTGAAATAAAGAGGGGTGGGTTACAGTTACATAAGTAATGAGTACATTTTTAACAGTGTTAACCCTTGTTCATTTTTGCCTGCTTCCCCCAAACCTGACATCCCACAAGTTGTAAAGTTCATTTGTAACATAGGGTCTAGTGTATATCATTGTTGCTTTGGTTAATCTTTGTCCCACCATTTCTGTGATTTCCCTTCCCTTCCCCAAATCAGATTAACATGTATAAGACAAAGGGTACATAAATCAAAAACAGTGACTACAGGGAATAAACCAAAGGGTAAATCTAAATAGAAACAACTAAAAACAGTTCACTGTACCATCATCTTGTATCCATTTCTTGGAGATCATTTGTATAAGCATCATTTTATATGATGATATGCATATTGCTATTGAGCTATTGTGAATATCCTAGACATATTCTAGTTTTTCCAAATGAGTGAAAATATGTAGCCTATGACTTTTTTGTGTCTGGCTTGTTTGACTTGTTATGTTTCCAAATTATTCCATTTCCTTACAAATGGGGCAATGTCATTCATCTGATGGAAGCACAGAGTTTTGTTGTGAATATATACGACATTTTCTTGATCCATCATTGCTGGGTGATAGGAGAACTCTACTGAGGAA
>NW_027205852.1:0-11798 GCF_024711535.1 Dipodomys merriami | reverse complement strand
AGAAGCATGCTATTGATTTCAAAAAATGAAATTTTCATTCACTGCTTTTATTCCTTTACAATGAAAGCAAAGCACAGACAAAAGTTAAAATGAGCATATTGTAATTAGTAAGAGTCATAATTGTAATTGGAGAAAAAGAGGAGAGTTTTTTTTTTTTTATTTGACTCATGGCTAATGGGAATCTTAACAGAGAGACATAACCAGATCTTTATTCAAAAATAATCTTGGAACCCACTTTGCAGATGTGTCAGATGTAGAGGGAGCAAGGAAGAATATTTATATGCTTGAGAAATCAGTCATGATTTGGATTACTCTATGCAATGTAGAAAAATAATGATTGCCTAACTTAGAGATGAGAACATAGCACTTGCACATATTTATAATCAACTCACAGATTCTAACCTGGTCCCTATTTGAAGAAAAGTGATTGGAACAAGAGTTCTCTTAGTGATCATTTGAGTGAATCCCTAAAAGTGGGATTGCTGGGTCATAGGGGACGTCTATGTGGATGGAGTCTTTTGAGGAACCTCCATACTGCTTTCCGAAGCCGTTGAACAAGTTTACACTCCCGCCAACAATGGAGTAGGGTTCCCTTCTGACCACATCCCCTCCAGCATCTGTTGTTATTAGAGTTCTTGATATAGCCATTCTAACTGGGGTGAGGTGGTATCTCAATGTTGTTGTGATTTGCATGTCCCTCCTCCACGGTATAAACCCCTGTTTTCACTGTATTTGATGTTGGTATAATTTGGGGAGGAGAAGGGAAAAAACAAATTGTTTAAATAGGGATACAGATCGACCCATTGCAACAATGAGATGTAAAAGACGTTATGGTGAAAAACGAACTTTACAACTTTGACTCGAGAGGGGGTGCTGGAAGGGGGGGGAGATGGGAAGGAAGGTTAAGGGGAAACAAAGGAGGAGGCAACAATGCTGGATAAGAAACGTACTCATTGCCTTGCTCATGTAATTGTAACCCCTCTGTACGGTATTTTCACAATTAAAAAAACAAAAACAAAAACAAAAACAAAAAACATGATCCTCAGGGGGGGAAAATGATGTTAAGCGAAATGAACGTCAAGATAGGGACACAAGTGGTTTTTTTCTTGCTTGCTATTGTTCCTAATGTATTTATAGTGTACCATGTGATTTTTTTGTTTCTTTGTATGTTCCTCCTCCACGGTGTAATCCCTGTTTTCATTGTATTTGATGTTGGTGCCCTGCATCTTGTATATACAGTTCTCTAGCTTGGAGAGGGGAGGAGAAAAAACAAAATGTCAAAATAGAGATACAGGTTGACCCGTTTTAACAATGAGAAGCTCAAGACACTATGTTGAAAAATGAACTTTGTAATTTAGGTGGGGAGGGGGGAGGGAGAAGAGGGGGTGTAGTTGTGGAGGTGGGAGGGAAGGGAGAGTAGGGGAAAAACAAAAGAGGAGGTAACAATGTTTGATAGGAAATGTACTCATTACCTTGCTAATGTAACTGTAACCCTTCTGTACAGTATTTTTACAATAAAAACAAAAAATTAAAATTAAAAAAGAGTTCTTTAGAAATACCATTTTACAAACCAGTCCTACTTTATATAAGAATTGTATCTACCTAAATATACAGCATTTCTTTTCTCCTTCTCTCTCTTTACTTCTCTCTCTGTCACTTTGTGTCTTTCTTCTATTTCTACTTCTCTTATAGAACATCTCAACATGAAAGCTGATATTTTACCTAATAATGAATTTATGCTAAATTATATCTGAATAAAACAAATTAAATTAAAAGAAATATGCCTGTCTCTGAATTTGTATATTTTATATTAATATATATTATTCTATTCAAGAATGAAATGTTCATATAGAGGATTCACTCATTCTCAAGTTCATTATTTCCTCTCTACTTGAATACTTGGTTTATGATGTTGAGCCCATGCTGGCTAGAAAATTAATGATATCTTAATGTGTGCCTTTGAATATAAGGAAGAACAAAATATAGTAAATGTGCTTAGAAAGACTTTAAAACATTACCATACAAGCACTGGGAGAAAACTTACATTGTTACAGAACAAGTTTGTGAAATTGTACTCAAGGAATTTTGGACAATGGATAGAGTCATAAACTTTCTAGAGAATTTTTTAAAAAAATAGACCATTCCAAATTCAGAATGTGAAGCCAAAGACTTAAGGACTCTCAGCAGTTTTAAGATCTCTTTATTACCCACATAGAGGACAGAGTGCATTAGGACATTTATGGATCCCTTCTACCAATTTTCTGTCTCACTATTGTTTTCCTAATCAATAGTTTTTGTAGTCATTCTGATTATGGAGCTATTTGTTCTTATCATCATAATCCAAGCACACAGAAAAGCACTTGGAATACAAGTGTTACTGTGAAAATATTCTTGAATATATCAAATGTCTTGACAACAAATTTGTATCAGAATTTTATCTGCAGGAATATATACAGCATTTCTTTTCTCTCTTCACCAGAGAAAATCTCAGCATACAATTTTTAATGAAAATTATAGTAACTTATTTCTGAATAAGTTAAAAGGATAAAAAGAAATTATCTCTACATTTGTATATTTTCTATTACTAGGTTATATTTGAACAATTGTCTTGAGTGTATCTTATAACTCTCAATAGATTACATTCTTGCATATTTAAGAAATGAAAATACAAAAGAATTAAAAATTTAGAAACATTTTGCTATGTAGTTGTTCTTTTGTTTCATTTAGTTCTATTCTTGGTCGATGGGTAAATATTTATGCTGTGTTTATGCTAGAAATTTCTTAGGAATTTTTTAAGTTCTATATTTTGAATTAAATATAGTTTCCTTAGCATTATTTTACAATTTTACCTTGTCTTTTACTTAGCATGCTTTTGCATAGCTCTCATGGGCTGGGTAACCATTCATATTTTATAGTTAGGGACTGGAGGAACAGACTTCTCTTTGTGGTTCCGGGAAGTCCCTTCCTTTACCATGGGTATTGATGGTCTGTCAATCAAACTCTCTCTTGCATAGATAACTGCATAAGGATCTATATGCTTAGAAGATGAGCACTGCCTAGCAGAATTTGATTTACTATAATTAAATACATAAAGAGGTTTACAGTAAGGTGCTCCCAGCTGGAAATAGAGAAATAACATTGTTTTCTAGATAGGGAAACTTCCTCCTCCTCACCACCCTCTATCAACCCTGGCTAGGTGGCGGATTTCAACACTGCTGTTGTCTCAATGCCTAGCCTCACTCTCTCCGGTTGAGTATTAATACAAGCTTTCACTGGTATCTCTACCAATTTGACGTCATCAGATCACTTGTAACTCTCCCGTATATACCTGGGACTTTACATAACTCCACATACTCCATCTCCATTGTTCTTCATCTGCTGGGAAGCATTCAACATTCCCGGTCTGATCATATGTCATTTTATTGTTTCTGATATGTATGTAATTACTTCAGTAGAACATTTGGGAACAGAAAAAAAATTTGAAGTCATCTAGCCATAATAATAAAGGGAGACAACAACACTTATAAGAAATGTTTTTTTAAGTCAATAATTTTACTTTCGCATTTGCAAACTGAAATACAGACATGCATGACTATTAAAAAATCTCTTGATACAATGAAAGAAATCAGTGTCAAGAGGAGTGATGATGTTTCTGTATACTGTAAAATTATACATCAGAAAGAAGGAAAACAAAGCAAAAGAATAAAAAAGTATATAAATGACAATCTAACCAAATATACAATTTTGACTTCCTTCTTAGAAAGAATTAGAAGTACATGTCAGAGCTACCTTTGATATCAGTATAGGTCTTATGTGTACTAACATCTAATTAACTGAGTAGTTCATTTGGCACATTTTATACATGTGTACTGTGCATGTCTATTTCTCTTTGTTCTTTGTAAACCTTTGTAATATGGGATAAGGGTTTTCTTAAAGAATAGATTTAGTTGGACCATATAGGTAGGGTGGCTCCTCCCTGGTCATTGAAGGTTCTTATGCACAAAACTGAAAAGGAAGTGAGAATTATATACAAAAGGCTCAGTTTCAGAACAAGATGTGATAAGTCTCACTGTAATCCCAGCACTCAGGAGACTGGAGACTTGAGACATTTAATGAAACCTTATTTTCAAGTAAATTAAAAATAAAAGTTAGATTTGTATTGCAATACATGTAACCATATAAAAATGTTTTATATGGCTGGGAAGGTGGCTCAGTGGTAGAGTGTTTGTTTTACATGCATAAGGCCCTGGGTTTGATTTGAGGAATCAAATCAAATAAATAGAAAAACCACATAAATAGAAAAAGCCAGAACTGGCACTGTGGCTCAAGTAGTACAGTGCTAACCTTTAGCCAAAGAAGCTCAGGGACAGTGCCAGGCCCAGAGTTCAAGCCACACGACTGACAAAAAAAATGTTTTATAAGGTTTCTTGGAAAGGTTTAACACATGACCATTGAATCTAAATCATTCATTCATTTATTCACTCATTCATTTTATTTATAATAGATTAGTAAAGGAGAAAATAAAATACACCTAAAATATATAATAAATAATTTCATAATATATATTGGATATTTTCTATTTAATAAATATAAATACACTTCTTAGGAGGGTGAGATAGAATTTTAAATTTATTTTGTATCACTTTTTAAAAAGATTCAAGTTAAAATGTTTAATACTGAATAGAGTAGTCAACATCAGTATAAAAATGCTCCTTACAAATAAGGATTCCATCTGTAAGGAATCAGAATACTTTAAAAACAAAAAGTATATCCTGGGGCATGATAAATTATACAGGTCCCTAGGCAGTCACCAGAGTAAGACCAAAGGAGGATAACCTTAGGAAAGGTTCAATGGCTCAATAGCTATGTGCATCAGATCATATAAAAGGTTTATGGAACCAAACTCCAGAAAATGAAGGGAAGAGGTTTTGTTTTCTTTGTTGCTCTTTTTGTTTTCTTTTCCTTTGTCTTGTTTATCTATCTTTTGGAGGGAAAGGGATCGTAGAAATGGAGTGACAAAGGGTGAACAAATGCAGCAGGGGTACTCACTAGATACAATGTTGAAAATGAACTCTACAACTTGTGGGTGGGATGGGAGGGAAAAAAATGGAGACAGCAAGGGCAGGAGTGACGTCCCAAAATAAGTGTACTCTTTACCTGCCTTATGTAACTGTAACCCCGCTAGTCATCGCCTTTATTCTAATAATGAATTTTTATATAAAAGCTCAGATATATATGGAACCAGAGCCCAAATAAAAGTTATTCCACCCTTGAAGTATCCAAGAAATGCAAATAAACTGTCTTGATGAGCAGATATAGAACTCTGCACATACAACACAAAGCGCAATAAGAAGTTAAGAACATTTTTCAACTATTGTAATTAAGTAATTTGGGGTCTGACAGGTTTATAAAGAACACGAACAGTTTTAATTCCCTGTTTCTTATTCTTAAATAACAAGTGCTAATTATATTTTTTTCTGAAAATGGCTTTCTCTAACAGTCACTACCTATATTTGTCTTCAACCTCAAGACCTATAGCCAGTAGTTGTTAGACAAGTTCAAATAATAGTCCATTAAATGAAGGAGACTGCACTTGGTAACACACTTACTAAACTTACAGTCTAGTGCTGGAAATATTAGTGAGGACTGGATAAGACAACAGGTAAAGTGTCTTCCTACCAATGTCAAGGTGAGCAACATATGCTTTGGAAAAATCATTGTACTAGTTGGTTAAGAAAAAATTTTAATGTAGAAACAACTTGTATTAGGCAATGCTCCAGTATAGCTTCTATCCTTAACAGATGTCAGCTGATTCTCTTTGTAAACTGTTCTCACTTGTCACACAGAATTAACTAAACTATTTGCTTGTTTGTGTGACTATTTTCCAAATCATAAGAATATCTATAGGCAAATGGTAATGTTTCAACTATTCCCATTTGTATTAAAAAGGGAGAATACATATTCTAGTCCACTCCATAGAACCCCTCTTTAAAAGTCTGATTTGAAGGCATTTTATTTATAGTCAGTATCTCTGCTAGATGTCCTTTCATGTATAAACTTTAAAAGACTTTCTGTATTTGTTTTTATCTTAATCTACCAGATTCTACATTCCTGCCACCCACTCAGCTGAGACTGATAATAACTCAAGGTTATCCTTGAGTCAAATGAAAAGGGGAAAAATGTTCCAAGTTTGGATTTCCAATATCCATTCAGGTGTTTACTAGAATTAAATCCCAATTATCTCTTCTTCAAATTCTTATGGATATATCTGTGCACTCTGAGAAGCCCATTGAATGATGGTATCTTGGAAGTGTTATATAAGTTGGTAGGGCCATTTACAAAAATAAATAAATAAAATAAAGATAACAAGAAATCCTGTTTCTTCAGCAAAACATTTAGGAGGCTTTCTGGTATGGACTCAATTTTCCACAAATCGTAACAGCATATTTGGAATCTGAATCTCCAAAAGCAAGAGCAGAGAAGTCAAACTCAAGATGTATATGCTAAAATAGTACACTGAACCAAAAAATTACTATGAAAAATGTAGAAGGCAATCCCATTGAATAGATGTTGGGGTTCATGTAGACAGATCATAGCTCATAAACCTTACCTGATAGGTCTTTGCATCTTTGCAGCTGGAGTCATTAAACAATTAAAATGTCATGCTGCTTCTACAATGAGCCCTGCCCACCAGAGGTGACAAATGGGTAATTTCAAGGTTTTAGTTGCAGTGAGGAAATGGGTTTATTGCTCTTTCTGTCAGGTAAGGTACTTAGCAGTCATGGTCAACTTCATTAAGGCATTCTCATCTTATAAGAAATGCATTTCAGTATGGAAGAGAGATTAGGGATATTTATGATTCATCTGTCCATCGTCAAATTTCAACTACTGGGTCTCAACGATAAATTTGGCACTTATCTAGAATTCCTCAGACAGAGGTTAATTAGACCTGGAAATTCAATCTATTTTTTTTTCTGTCTTCCAGATTTAAACATTTCTTTGCTTCCAGGCTGACCTTAAACAAAGCACAAATTAGATCAATGTTTTCCACCTTTGCTCTTATTTCATTAGGTAACAATAAACCCTCCCTTCTCTAATATTTCATGACAGTTTGCTCTTTAAGTTTAGGACTAGCACAACAAGGACTCGGTACATTTTCAAAAGCATGGTCCAATTTTTCAAAAAAAATGATAAACATATTGAAATTAAATTTGAAGCATATTAATATATTTCATTTAATATATTTAATATATTTCATCCTATAATGCACTAAGGAAATTACTGATGATTTTAAGTACTTTTTTAAGGTTTGGCTGTCCCTTGAAGATCATACCCAGGTGTCCAGGAATGGCTGGGTATGGCGACTCAAGCTTTTACTGTTCTAGCCCTTTGGAAGGTAATTGAGTCTGGTTACAAGCCAAGAGGGGCAAAAAGAAGTTTGCGAGACTCCATCTCAACCAGTGGCTGGTTCTATGGCATCCATCTATTAATCCCCAGCTTCAGAAAAATCATAATGACCTGGTACAGAGGCATCACCCAATGCCCCCAGTGCCAGAGAAACACAATTTAGAGGATCAAAGCCCAATCTGGCTGGGCATGAGTCCCACTTCGAGGATAGCCAGCCCAAACCAGGTGACTTGAGGGGATGGGAAGAGATGGAATAGATTAGGGGGAGAATAATGAAAAAAGCGACACTGATTAAAGAGCATTGTCTGTATAAACATGTTGAGTGGAATACCTCTGCACAACTACCTAAAGATAAGAAAAAAGAAAATACCACCACCAAAGGGGGATGGAGATATAGCTCAAATGGTAGGTAATCTGCCCAGCAAGCATGAGAACCTGAGTTCAATCCCCAAAAGGAGCAAGAAAATAAAAAGAAAAGAACAAATGACAGAACAATCCCTAATCTGAACTAAAGGAACTCTTGCAAGAATCAGGATGACAAAAAAGATTGAATTAAAAAAAAAAAAAACAATAAGTCATCTGAAGATCTCCACCACAATATTTTGTTGATTTGTTCAAGAATAACAAATTGTGAGCTGTTTATCATTATGAGTGATAATTTAGTAAATCTAGTCAAGTAAAATAATCTTAGCAAAACTATTTCATGTATAGCTATACGAGGTTAAAGCATTACATCTGTCAGTGAGTAGTGTTTTTGAGACATTTTCAAATATGTGATATATCTTATTATATTACATCTTATTTATGATATTGAACATCATACAATTTAAATTTACTAATATTTTAAAATTATGTAAATTACCTTAAATCCTAACTATATTGTATAAATTTTTATTTTTATTTATTTATTTTTTTGTCAGTTGTGGGGCTTGAACTCTGGGCCTGGGTGCTGCCAGCTGGGCCTGGGCCTGGGCCTGGGCCTGGGAGCTCTTCAGCTCAAGGCTAGCTCTCCACAACTTGAGCCAGTGCCACTTCTGGTTTTCTGATCCGTTTATTGGAGATAAGAGTCTCACGGACTTTCCTGCCCAGGCTGGCTTTGAACCGTGATCCTCAGATCTCAGCCTCTTGAGTAGGTAGGATTACAAGTGTGAGCCACCAGCGCCTAGCTGTATCAATGAATTTTGAGGATTTTTTTTCAGATATGAAGTACACATATTCTTGTAAGAAAACATGAAAAGTGAGGAGATTGCTTACATTACTATGCATTATATCATAAATGTTCACAACATTAGCTTCAAAATTCAAATCACTATTTTCCAATTACTCTAAATCAAGTTCTTGCTTTTTTTTTTTCATGTTAGCAGGCTAATCTGTGGATTAAACCCAGTCTTGAAAATATAACAGTTGCTTGTGTGTGTGTGTGTGTGTGTGTGTGTGTGTGTGTGTGTGTGTGTGTGTGTGTGTGTGTGTGTGTGTGTGTGTCTGTAAGGGTTTAAAATCTGAACCAATAAACTGAATTTCTAGCATTTAGAGACCCAAAAGTGTAATAACTACAGGTTTTATTTCTCTTGGCGAAAACAAAGCAAATCCATTTAATTAAAGTCTCCAACATAGCCTGATTTCACATTGGAATTGAGTTTTGCTAACTGAGTAAGTAGGTTTGCTGGCATCTAACATTATACTATGAGGCACAAGAAATACCTTTGGGCAAATATTTCTAGATTTCAAAAACTTCATTCATATATTTAGCACCAAAAGTGTCTTTTAAAAGAGATCAAAAGTTACCATATATTTAAAGATAGCATGTGTTAATACTTAAATATAAAATACTCATAATGGAAACAATAAGGAAAAAGTATAGGAAAATAAAAATATCATATAAAGTTTATTATAGATTATGTTTGCAACATGTCAAGTCAATGAAAGATTTAATTTTTTTAATATTGGTTTGGGTTACTGATTAAAATATAAATATTAGTGTGATTTCTTTGCCACACTTAGAAATATAACTTCCACATTAAAATCTTGATGTTAGTGACAAGGATAGTCCACATAGGAAGCAAAAGAAAAGTAGTCAGGGCCAACTAGAAAGCTTTGGTAGGACTAGAAGGTTTAGGAAGTTTTTACTTGGTGTAAAAATGTTGCCATCTCTTCCTGAAAGAGGACCTAGTAGATACCAGGATGAGCTAGGGGAAAAAAAATCATGAAAGTGTCTGCCCTTGTGGCCAACTTGAAAATATTACACACAGACTGGATGAGAGTTTTTCTTGTTCAGGAGTCAGCATTTACAGTATTCAGTCCCTGTTTGGTTGGTTTCTTTTTATTCAGAGTCAGTTGAACACTAACTAGAGTAGATTTCTTAGGAAATGAATCAACATTTGACAATTTAAGGTGTGAACTGTAAGAACTTGTAAAAAAATTGTTTAAATTAATGTTACTAGAGACAACAGAAGAAAAACAGGCTGGTGTCCCCTACTGTCCCCTGCCATCTGGTTGTCAAAAATTAAATATTGAGTTTCCTAAAGATAAAGTGGCCCCAGAGTAGGAGAAATATTGCATAGGAATTCTAAAGAGCAGTGTAGCCTCAGCAATCATTGATGCTTCAAAATACATTTTTTTATCCTATAAATCATAGTAATTTCATCCAAGTTCTAGGTTAGAAAGAAGATAAGATGAATCTGAAGCCAAAGAAGGAAAAATGATAAATGAAAGTTTGTACCATACCAGCTCAAGCATGTAGCTTTCAAATGAGCCAATGTGACATGACTATATTTATAGATCCTTGTTACTATGATGTTTAAAAAACAAGTCCATGTTTATCATTACTTCTGAGGGTTAATTTGGTAAGAAGATACTAGAAATATCTAAGGTAGTGGCAGTATTCTGATTTTGACTTGGAGAATTTTAGATGGTTGCTATTTTGTCATTTTATTTTTTATTATTATTAATCATTTTAATTATTTAATTTTAATTATTTAATTAATAATTAATAATTTTTATTATTTATTATTAATGGGGATTTTATCATTATATGTTACATTTGAGAATGTGAAATTGAAAAAATACACTTACTGGGAGCTGTTACTGAGTAGATCATTAAAAAATTTTATGTAGATAAAAATATGAAGTTCTCATCTGTCCTTAGATTTTTTTTTTTTTTGGTGGCAACATGGGCAAAGAAAATGGAGTAGCATAGAGGGATAACAGAATGATATGAAAAAAGAGACGTTAATATTATTATACAAAAAATTGGAAAGGTATTGTTTAATTAGCTCTCATGTATATAAATATAAACACATAGAAAGTTACATGATAATGCACATGTACATTTATTTACTTCCATAACTGCAACTACTATGTTTTTTTTGCACCTTCTAGCTCTTAAGGCATCTGGAAACTCAGCTGTCATTTATACTATAGAAGCAGCAATATTCTCCCTTACATTACCTATGAAGATCTAATTATATCTATGTCAAATATGTTCTGTTTGCCACCTAGCCATCCTGACAGATTGGCTTGCTAATAGGCAATCACTCTATCCTGGCTTCAACTTACCTTTCAGGGCAGATTTCTTTTAGAATTCAGCTTGAATTAGTGATGATTATGAGCCTACCAGGGAACTGAAAATTCCTATCTCTGCTGGAGAAACACTCACTAAAATACACAGATGTAGTATAAGAGATACTGTTTTAGAACATACTAAGAACTCGATGAAGACTGCTGTACGTTGTTTCTCTAGTGTATTGATGTGTATAGCCTCATTTGTCTCAATTTACTTCAACATGTTTCTTTCTTTTTCATTATATTTTTATTTTCTTTATGTACTCTACTAAGAGGCTGTTCTCATTCAGCATGTTAGTTTATAAGTACAATGCATCTTGGTTGATATCACACCTTTTATCATCCTCTCCCATCCCAATCAACCCAGGTCCTCACTTCAATTTTCTTTGTTTCATAGGATATGCATTGAATATGAATATAGAATTCCTTCTTGTATTTTTCTCCTCATTTGTCTATCCCCTTCCTCGACTTCTCCCTGGTATTCATTGTGTTAGGCTATACATCCATTTTTTTCTAAAATATTCTCCATTTGAATTCTCCCTTGTATATAGCATAATGTCAATGTGTACAGGCTGTTTATAAATGTTGATATTTTGGTCTTTTTGCTTTTCTTTCTATTGCTACAATTGAAGCAAAGAAAAAAAAAGAGCCACTTTTTCAAGCTTTCTATTTTTTTTTTTTGTTTGAATTGCCAGAAGCAAAAGTCATCAATTTCAAGATGAGAAGAGATTTCTTTCAGGTATAAAGTGATATGAAATTGATGGATGTCCAAGTTTCAAACATATTCAATCTCTTTTCTTTCTCTACCACAAGAACATGCTCAGCAGTTT